>NC_091994.1:107024846-107184479 GCF_044704955.1 Pristiophorus japonicus
CACGTTCAAAGATACTGGGGTACGAATTAGCACACAGGAATATTTTCAGATATGCTAATTGCTGTGTGCATGCCTTTTTGTTAAAGAAAGGAACTCAATAATTGTAGCTTGACTCCATTGATAGAACTCTCACCTCTGAGTCAGTAGGTTGTGAATCGAAGCTCCACAACAGACTAGCCCATAATCTAAACTGACATTTCAGTGCAATATTGAGGGAGTGTTGCATTGTTGGAGGTGCCATCTTTCGGATGAGATGTTAAACTGAGATCCCGCCTGCCTGTTCAGGTGGGAGTAAAAGATCCTGCGACACGTTTTTGAAGAGCAGTTCTTCCAGTGTCCTGGCCAACATTCACCCCTCAACCAAAGACATGAAAGATTTCCTTCTTCAGGTGTGGACATTGCTGGCATGGTAGGCATTTATTACCCATCCCTAGTTGCGACAAGTGAGTGGCAGACTTCTCCTTGAAGCACTGCAGTCCCTGTGGACAACTGAATGGTTTTGTTGGGTCACTTCAGAGGGCAGTTTGCTAGGTCACTTCAGAGGGCAGTTAAGAGTCAACCATGCAGGTGTGGGACTGGAGTCACATACAGGCCAAACCGGGCAATGACGGCAGGTTTCCTTCCCGAAAGGGCATTAGTGAAACTGAAATTAAATTCTCAAAATGTCACAGTGGGTTTCGAACTTGCGTTCTCTAGATTATTCGTTACTTGGTCAGTAACATAACAACGACACTACTGTACCTAGTAGCTTTAACTAGTCAATTATCTCAATGCTATTTGTGGAATCTTGCTTGTATAAACTGGTTGCTATGTTTGCCTACAGAACCACAGTCCAAAAGTAATTCATTGGCTTTAAAGTGCTTTGGGACATCCTGAGGATATGAAAGGAGCTGTATAATTACAATTTCTCGCTTTCTTTCCTATTACTGAGTTGTCATTTTATTATACTGACTCTGATGGTTAAAGATTCACTGGGGCAGTACTCAGCTCAGTCATTTCCATAGAAATAATATTCAATGAGAGAGGCAATGACTGAAGTCTCATGAAAGCCAGTAGGTTTTGGTGGTTAAATAGAAAGATAGAAACATTCTAGCATGGGGGGGGCGGGGTGTGAAACGAACTCTACAGCTAAATGGAGCACAATGCCACATCTTTGCAGTGTCAGCTGTGGCTCAGTGGATTACACCCTCGCTTCTGAGTCAGAAGGTTGTGGGTTCAAGTTCCACTCCAGTGACTTGAGCACAAAAATCTAGGCTGACACTCCGCTGTCGGAGGTGCTGTCTTTTGGATGAGACGTTAAACTGGTGCCCTGTCTACTCTCTCAGGTGGATGTAAATTAACCCTTGGCACTATTTCCAAGAAGAGGTGAGTTATCCCCGGTGTCCTGTCCAATATTTATCCCTCAATCAACATCACAAAAACAAATTATCTGATCATGATCACATTGCTGTGTGTGGGAGCTTGCTGTGCGAAATTGACCGCTGCGTTGCCTACATTACAATAGTGACTACACTTCAAAAGTACTTCATTGGCTGTAAAGCGCTTTGGGACGTCCTGAGGTCGTGAAAAGCGCTATATAAATGCAAGTCTTTCTTTTTTTTCCAGTGTAATGACGCACTAATGGTGGCATGTTCAAAGCCTCTCGTACTGTGTGATTTCCCCCCGATCTGAACAATGCTAAAATAACTATGGGTGTGTCGTTGTATCAAAGTCATGATTCCAGAGTATACTCTGGCTGCTGGATTTTTCAAGTTGGCTATGGAAGCTCAACGATTGACAAGCCCACTCATCGAGGCCAGAGAAATTGGTGACCTTGCTACAGCGGTACTGCCTCGAGGTACTAATGATAATAATTTCTTGGCGGTAACAGCACTATCTAATCTACCATACAGTGATAGCACTAAAGTCAGGGCTTTCATCAGCAACAATGCTGCAGGGCAATTATGTACTTGGAAAGAGTTAAAAAAAAGTGTCCCCTCCAGTCTTCTACCCTCTGCTCCTGAAGGTGCTGGCTCATGCCCAAATGTATCTCGTCCAACTGGTCACTTTTCATGTGTAAATCTGCGCAGAGGATTGGGAGACTGGTCAGCATCATGGCCCGCCTGATGCCCACATAATGATACATTCTGGCAGAGGTTACTGCACAGCAATCACTAGATAGATTTTCCCTTCCTAGCCCAGGGATGCAGGCCAATTTTTACGTCTACTGCTAAAAAAGCAAAATACTGCAGATGCTGGAAATCTGAAATAAATCTCTACCTCTCTTTCCTCCTTGAGACCGACCTCAATGACCAAACTCTGCCCTGCCATCTCTTTATGTGGCTCCGTGTCAAACTTCATTTGATAATGCTTGCTCCTGTGAAGCGCCTGGGGACGTTTTACTACATTAAAGGCGCTATATAAATGTAAGTTGTTGCTGTAAAAGCAGAAAATGCTGGAAATATTGAGGAGTTCAGGCTACATCTGAGGAGAGAGAAACAGAGTTAGTGGTTGTAACGAAAGGTCACTGACCTGAAACGTTAACTCGATTTCTCTCTCCACAGATGCTGCTTGGCCTGCTGAGTATTTCCAGCATTTTGTGTTTTTAGGCCACCTCAGCACTGACCAGGATTCAACGAGGGACTTCCAGCTTGGCCACATACTCTCTTTACCAACCGAGTCATTAGGGAGCAGCAAACAATGATAACTGGTTATTTATTTTACTTAGGGATTTTTTGCAGTTTGTTTTATAACAAGCATACAGCATAACCTTTACTGATTTATATGATGTCTAGCAGGTATGTACAATGGAAATCTTTTCTGCATGGCTTTTATATGCAGTGAATAATGACAGGAGCAATATGCCTCAGGCTATATAGGAATAGTTAGCCATAGAGTCTCTCATAGTTCAATGTGACCACTAGCAACCTGCCAGAAAATGTATTTTTCTTGAATTGCCTACAATTTGATAAAAATAAATAGGTGGAATAGTGCTCCTGATGCAACACCATGGCTGCCAATATCAATGTGTGTGAACTGAAAGAACTGGGCCGTGTGCTCCCATCCATCTGCACTGGATCTGGTTTTCTAGGTAGCATGTGACGGGGTTCAGCTCACGAATTGCACGTCACTCCACCTGGTGGCAAACACACAACAGCCCAGAAACGGATCAGCATGGTTGAGGGCGTGCTAATCCCTCACTCAGAGCGATCATAGAAACATAGAAACATAGAAAATAGGTGCAGGAGTAGGCCATTCGGCCCTTCTAGCCTGCACCGCCATTCAATGAGTTCATGGCTGAACATGCAACTTCAGTACCCCATTCCTGCTTTCTCACCAATAGAAACATAAGTTATCGGGATAAGTTATCATTTCTTACTTACAATTTAATAAGAAGAAACTTAAGATGTATATTGCTCCATTTATGCCGGCATTTAAAGGCGGGAGTGCTGCAAATTTCCTTGTGCAATCCAGTTTCTAACTACTGGCAGAAAGGCCACTGGACAGGATCTCGAATCAAATCTGAAGCTTTCTCCAAATGGCTGGTGAGGTTTGGATAATTGAAAATTTCAAAATTGAGCTCGATAGATTTTTGTTTTGCAAGTGCATTTTTATGGATATGGAACCAAGGCAGGTGGATGGAGTTAAGAGAGGGATCAGCCATGATCTAAATGAATGGAGCAACAAACTCGAGGGTCTGAATGGCCTACTCGTGTTGCTACGTTGACATTTTCTGATCATTATCACATGGTAGTGACATGGACAAATGCAAGATGTGTAATTGTGTGTCACAATTCTGTACACCTGAGGCACTGCCTCACTCTAAAAATGCTCATGTAGATAGAAGCATCCAGTGAGGCCCTCCTTGTTATAGGGGTATCTAATTTTCTTTTTTGCGGGGGTCGGATCCATGTGTCACAACAAATGAGCCAAATATGATTTAACTGCCTTTGGTCAGCCAGGATAATGATTAGTATTTTAAAAAATCCAAACATTGAAGGATTTGAGTGTCGGCGACATCTTGTGCAGTGTTTCCATTAACGCTGATTGTCAGAGGGAGAGAGAGAAAAATCAGAGGTGGAAAAAAAGAGAGCATCAATGTGTTACAAACCCAAACCCTCCCATACCTTAAGTGCACCAATGAAGAAAACTGCCCAGGACTTTGCAGCTGGATAATGAGAGTTCTTGATAAGAATCTGGCCCATGGTACATATTTTGGGTATCTCCAGTCTAGTGGGTAAAGGCAGCATACACCAGAAAAAAAAAGAGTTCCCGTTCCCAATTGTGACCATTATCCAGCCACAAAGACCTGGGCATTTTTAATATTTTTATTTATGCACTTATTCACATGTTTCTTTTGTTGGCTGCAGTGTTTTAAGCTTCAGAGGTCTGTAGAATTGAAAAAGACTGCTCCCTCATTGGCAAATTTAGACCAATGAAGGAGCAGCTTTTTTTCTACCAATCAAGGAGCAGCCTTCACAAACTTCCAGGCTGCAAAGCTCAATGTATTGCAATCAACAGGAAAAGATACAATACTTTCAGCGAACAGTAGCACAGGATGCTACGAATGGTGCAGGCGGTGGTGGAATAGACCAAGCACGGTGGCAACAGACAATAATGAAATGGAGTACACCAGGCAGCAGAGGACGGGGTGGAACAGACCAAACCTTGAAGAGGAGGACAACAGTGGAGCAGACCAAAGTAGGCAGCAGAGGACAATGGATAGTGGCAGAGTAGACCAGACCGGACATGAGTGTGCATGTGGACAGGATCAGGCTGAGCTGCACTGTTTTACAGTTGACTTGCATGCTGACACGGAGCGCACAGGGGGAACAATGATGACTTAGGCAAGGTATCCGATATCTGTCAGCACCCATGGCATCAAGCTTCAGAAGGGAATAAATTTGGCAAAAAAAAATACTCGAGCTGAATTTTTACACAGGCTGTGGGGACA
Organism: Pristiophorus japonicus; assembly: GCF_044704955.1. Taxonomy (NCBI): domain Eukaryota; kingdom Metazoa; phylum Chordata; class Chondrichthyes; family Pristiophoridae; genus Pristiophorus; species Pristiophorus japonicus. The sequence continues at coordinate 107,029,780 of NC_091994.1, forward strand.
GCCAAGTGACATTAATGTATTCTCCACTTCTTTTCTCGACTGTTCGCTTCTCTTTCTTGCTTTACAGTCCACCGAGCAGCAAAGATTACCTGTGTTTTGGGAGCATTGCGACTTCCTTGTGATTAGGCAGCCGAACACATGTATTGGTGGTCTGGGCATTGTGCAGCAAATACTAACATGTATGCACTTATCAGGGCTTGCAAATCATCACCAGTAAAATGGCTTAAATTATGCAAATTAGTTCAAGCTCCATTGGGCAGCTCAGGGGCACGTATTGAGTGCTCTCTGATTGAACTGTACTGGGTGGGGTTGGTTAAACAGGCTAAGAGAGTACCAAGGCATCCAGAAATGTCTTGCAAATTGGTTTTGTTCTGCTTTTTAAAAGCCTGTACAAGTATTTTGGTCAATACACAATCACAATATTTTAAGCAGCTTGCTCGGGTGACTCAAAGATCAGATATTCTACATAACATAAGAAATAGGAGCAGGCCATTTGGCCCTTCGAGAATGCTCCCCTATTTATTAAGATTATGGCTGATCAACTACCTCAACTCTGCCTCCCCCATATTCCTCGATTCCCTTAATATCCAAAAATCTATCAATCACTGTTTTAAATATACTCAATGACTGAGCTTCCATAGCCCTTTGGGGTAGGGGTAGAGAATTCCAAAGATTCACAACCCTTTGGGTGAAGACATTTCTCCCCATCTCAGTCCTAAATGGCCGACCCCTTATTCTGAGACTGTGACTCCTAGTTGTGGAATATCCGAAAAATGGTAAAAATGTCTTTGTTTTTGGTGACTGCACTCATGCAGTACTCCGTCTGACAGCATCCTTCTGTCTATTGGACTTTACCTCTGCATCTTCAATGGCAGCCGAGACCTAAATTTAGTGTGGTGCTAAAAGATGCTGCCAAAGGGTGGTTCAGAACACAGATTGCCATCAAGTGTACATCATGACCAGTGGCAACCAGAAGGTACATTGTAATTCTTCTGAGACTTGATAGTTATTGTCCTGATACTGCAATGGCAACATAAAAGGAATTGCCGAAGAAACTGGGTAGGTGCAGTGTACGATATGTTCTGGACCCCGGTGTTCAAATCAAGCTTTTGAGAGGAATGTTGCTTCTGTCTGTTGGTTGTAATAATCCTACATGAAATAAGTTTAGCAGTATCAATCCAGTTGCTAGTGAGCTCACAGTACACAACTCCCTCCAATTTAGCGCTAAATTCAGAGGTCATAGGATAGTTAGTATGGGACGCCTCAATTAAAAAATTCTCATCCTTGTTTTAAAATCCCTCTATGGCCTCGTCCCTCCCTATCTCTGTAACCTCTTTCAGCCCTACAACCCTCAGATATCTGCACTCCTCCTACTCTGGCCTCCAGAGCATCCCCGATTTTAGTCGTTCCACCATTGGCGGCCGTGCCTTCAGCTACCAAGGCCCTAAACTCGAATTCCCTCCCTAAACCTCTCTATTTCTCTAACTCTCTTTTCTCCTTTAAGACGCTCCTTAAAACCAACCTCTTTCACCAAGCTTTTGGTCATCTGCCCTAATATCCCCTTATGTGGCTTGGTGTCAAATTTTGTTTGATAATGTGAAGTGCCTTGGGACGTTTTACAACCAACAGACAGTAAAGGCACAATATAAATGCAAGTTGTTGTTGGAAAATGGAACAATGTTACACTGTTGCAGTCATCCGAGGCTAAGGCACATTGTTGGGATGGATTAGAAGATTTACTCTGCATCTCATAGTATTTTATATTTTTATTTATTCGCTCCCTCGGACATGGGCGTCGCTGGCAAGGCCAGTATTTATTGCCCATCCCTAATTGCCCGAGAGAAGGTAGTGGTGAGCCGTCTTCTTGAATCACTGCAGTCCGTGTGGTGAAGGTACTCCACCAGTGACTTTGCCGTAGCAGCTTGGTACAACTGAATGGCCATTTCAGAGGGCAGTTAAGACTCAACCACATTGTTGTGGATCTGGAGTCATATGCAGGCCAGCTATGTGAGATTTCCTTCCCTAAAGGATATTCGTGGACCAGTTGGGTTTTTAACGACAACCCGGTAGTTTCATGGAGCTCAATTTTCCACATAGGTGATTTTTGGCGCAGTTGAAAAGATACGTTCGATTTTTTAGTGGCCCAAATACGCCAAAAGAAAAAATCCAAGTTTCGTCGGAGTTAACTTTGAATTTGGAGCGGCGTAGATTGGCCTTGAGCTTTGTGGGTGTAGCTTAAGGCCGGCGCCAAAAACTGATGTTGCGAGGGTAACAAGGGATGCTCAGAAGGGCTGAGGTTGGAAACTGAAAAGGGGCTGAGGCTGGGCTGGAAACTGAAGCTGCACCATTCCGGGCTGAAAGGACCTCGCACCGGCCCGCCCGTGTATTATCTGACTTATCATGAGCAACCCACAGGATTTGTAACACACAAACTTCTCTTTCTTTCTACCTCGCCCCTCCTTATTTTGTCTCCTCCTCTTCTGGAGGCTCTGGCTCACTTAGTATGAATGCATGGACACCATCCATTCTCCAGTGCCTTGACCAGGTGAGATAGTTAATCTCAGCCAAAGAGGTAATGCGGGCCGGTGCGGGGTCCTTTCTGCCTGCGGTGGCAGCGGGCCGATGTGGCGTCCTTTCGGCCTGCGATGGCAGCGGGCCGGCCCGCACCAATCACGGGCCGAACCGACCCAGCCCCCATCACCTACCTGCCCTGTCGTCAGCTCTGCTGAACAATGATGTCTTCTCTCCGACGATTTCCTTAAGTGTAGGGAAGGTTTTTCACAAGCATGCAGTGCGCTGTTTTAGAAAAAAATCGTACTTGGCCAAACTTGCTTAAATGGCCGGAACTGGTGCACACGGCAGGTTCCACCCCCCAGTCAAACAAAAAAAAAAACGGACGTATCTACTTTAGAACGGCGCAGAAACTTTGGCCAAACTTGCAGATTATTGCCTGCTCCAAAAAATAGCTGCATACGCTAAAAGAACAGTGCAGAATGGTGGACAAAATTGAGCCCATGGTCACCATTTTTTTTCAATTCCAGGTTTATTTAATTAACTGAATTTAAATTCTCCCAGCTGCCATGGTGGGATTTGAATTCATGATTAAATGAACTCCAGATTATTAGTCCAAGCCTCTGGATTACTAGTCCAGTAATATAACCACTATGCTACCATACCTGGTAAATCTAACTGGGGAGTGCTTATTGCAGACACTGGTTGCAAAAAATGCAAACTGTTCAATATCTCTCACCTTGGTTCACAAATCCACAAAAAAAGTCAAAGGCGAAATCCTTGCTCACAGTTAACTGAACTCATACACGGCTTCTTTGAGCTTATTTCCATTGTGAAGAGGCAGAAAATTTAACAGCTCTATGGCCCCTATTTTGCCCAGCACTGGGCGCTGATTTTTCGACACCCAACGATTTTTCTGGCACTGAAGGCTAGTTAAAAGTTTCCCCAATGTTGGTTACGCCGACTACCAGCGCCAGAATGCTTGGCGCCATGCGCTGGTGTACATTAAAAAGCAGTGCACGTGCCCTTTCTGACCATAAGGCTAACTTTCTCCAATAACGAATTGTTTTGAATTGGCACTCAGACATAACTAATACCGTTGGAAAAAGCCTTACCTCCAGTTAAAGAAATCCACGCTGGCCCGCTCCTATCCCCGGCTGAAAGGCCCCCCCTGGCTATTTTCAATCAACTTAATGCAGCTCAAAAATAATGCAGCTGAAAGAAAACTTACATTTAATGCTCCTCCCTCGTTGAGAGAAGTGTAGGCAGGCAAATTAAAAAGAAATCACCTCTCGCCTTTTCCATCTAAGTTCCAAGTGGCTAAAACTTTTCAAAGATACTCCGAAGGTCCAAGGAAGCCGCCTTCTTTCAAATGGCAGCCAAAATCAGAACATCAACAGGAGTCTTCTTTCCAAAAACACCAAGGACAGCTTTTTCCAAATCTTCTACGCAGCCGACTCGACCCGCTGCTCTCCCCGGCCAAAGGTCCTCCACGCAGTGAATTTTTAATTTTTTTCCCGCGCATGCGCAATGAGTTGGTCTTTTATTTTCTATCAGCGCATGCACAGTGCATTTTAGGCACATACTGTTAGCATCGCCCCCCCGAGATAGCGCCGGTGTGACAGGCAGGTTTCCTTTGCCAGAAACTAGCGATGTCCCCCTCTGGTGCTGACGGTGCTCCAAGAAACGTGCGTACAGGTAAGTGTATGCCATTATTTTTAATTGGGGGAACATTGGGGCCCATAAAAGGTACAAACTTTAATACCAATCAGTCCTTTATATAATAAATACATTTCTAACAGCCCACTCAAAACCAGAATCATTGTAGCCTGAAAGAGGAAATGGACGAAATGTTTTGGATTCAACCAGAACATAACAGTTAGCAGATAGGACTGAAAGGAATGTGAACGTTTGGAGCAACTAACATTACAGCCCGGATTTTGAATTGTCAAGCAGATGTATAGTTTCATCCACTGCTTTACCCGGCGCCAAGTTGTGAAATTTCACCCCCCTCCCCGCCTCTCTATAATCGCCACTCCTTAAAACCTGCCTCTTTGACCAAGCTTTTGGTTATATGCCCCACTATCTCCTTGGTGTCACATTTTGTTTAATAAAGCTCCTATGAAGCGTCTTGTGATGTTTTATTACATTAAAGGTGCTTTATAACCAAGGTGCTATATTTGACCCTGAAATGAGCATCCGGCCACATATCTGCAGCATAACATCGCTCATCTCCACCCCTTACCTCAGCTCATCTACTGCTGAAACCCTCATCCATGCCTTTGTTACCTCTAGACTTTATTATTCCAATGCACTCATGGCTGGCCTCCCACATTCTACCCGACATAAACGTGAGGTCATCCAAAACTTGGCAGCCCTAGTTCCAACTTGCACCAAGTCCCGTTCACCCATCACCACCTGTACTCGCTGATTGGCTCCCAGTTAAGCAATGCCTCGATTTCAAAATTCTCATCCTTCTTTACAAATCCCTCCAAGGCCTCGCCCCTCCCTATCTCTGTAATTTCCTTCAGTCCTAGAACCCCCACAAGATATCTACGCTCTTCAAATTCTGCCCTCTTGAGCAACCCTGTTTATAACTGCTCAACCATCGGTGGCCGCACCTTCAGCTGCTTGAGCCCCAAGCTCTGCCTCTCTCCCTAAAGCTCTCCGCCTCTCTAGCTCTTTCCTCCTTTAAGATGCTCCTTAAAACCTACCTCTTTGACCAAGCATTTGGTTTTCTGCTGTAATTTTTTCTTATCTGGCTCGGTGTCAAAACATTTTTTTAATCTTATAACATTCCTGTGAAGTGCCTTGGGAGGTTTTACTACGTTAAAGGCGCTATATAAATACAAGTTGTTGTTGATAGAATCGAATACCTGAACTTCTATTAAATACAAAGCAAATTAACAAGAGCAGTGAATTAAAACTTTCAACCAAAATATTTTGCTGAATATAAGACAAAACTGTTTTCTAAAAGCAAACAAAATATATAATTTTGTTTCATAATCTTCAATGTAGGTGCAAGAGAGACTTAAAAAAAAACTTTGTATCTGATGAACACGACTGGTTAAACAGATGATGCAGAGCAGCAACGATACTGTAACACAAACCACACCCTTAGAATAGCACCATCTGCTGCACCCAGTGGCTCTGCACACTTTGAATGCACATGAATGGTATCGGAAGTACTTAACAGGGAAATGCTGCCGAGCAGATCAGCACAAACATTAACTGTAGAACAATAATAATGCAGGATTTAATATCTAAAAACATCAGATTCACTTGCTAAATTATGAAATTTAACTTATATTTGAAATCTAAGCCACACAGTGCACTTGAACTCGAAAGCAACTCAATATTTTGGAAGTACACTGGTTATGAAATGAATATGTAGGATTTACTCCTGAATTCTTGTGTATGAAGAAACGTGACCATCACCTCACCTAATGGTCCCATCTCTGGTCACAGCTTTCAGCCCTGCTTAGGAGCTTTACTGTGACCTATCTTAGATGATCTGAAGAAATCAGAACTTGATTGAAAAAAAACCCAAAATACTACACAACTACAAGCACCAAGTCTGTGCACACATAAATGTTGGCACATGCATAGTGATTTCTTCCTTTCTTTTTAAATTCAGCTGGTCTCTGCACATCTGTCAAGGTGTGATGGACTAAAAGTTATTGTGCACTGAGGCACACTGGAAGTTGGTGCACTGATTGACAAATCCCAAATTGGTTTTCAGGGACAACAGAAAGGCCAATCCTGACACGATCAACAAAAGGTGTTTACTGAGTTTCTGCTCGACTTCAGCCAAGCATTTTTCAGGGATCTCCACCCAATCTAAAATGTCAAGTCGTCTTTCGGGTATACACAGTTTTATTCCAAATAATGTCTCAACAAGTAGGAGTTTGTTTCCCGTTTTTCCCCCTTGCAAATTTACGCCCTTGGCAAAGACGGCAACTCTTTGCTGAATTATGGTTTCCTGGCCGCCAGTAACCCTCCAGCAAATCAGGTGCGAGCCTTGGCAATTAGTGCTGGCAGGCTATTTGCCTGTGAAGGGCACTGTGATCCTGCCCACACTCAACACCCGTACAGATGCACAAGCTGTTCATGGCTCTCCTGTCAAATTATACCTCTCTAAGCCAGGGAAGCTGACGTCAATTGAAGCACCCCTGCCGTTGCCCCCACCGACTTCAACTATCTCGGCACACCATGGATTGCACCTGCAACCTTTCCAGTCTGTAAGGTTCAGCAACTCCGAATTTACAGCACAGAAGGAAGGCATTTGGCCCATCTTACCTGTGCATGTGCAAACTATTCAACTAAAGCTATTTAGGTCCTCAGCTTTGGAATTCCCTCCCTAAATCACTCTGTCTCTCCACTTCTCTTTCCTCCAAGATGTTCCTTAAAACCTACCTCCTCCGCCAAGCTTTTGGTCATCTGCCGCAATTATCTCCTGATGTGGCTCGGTGTCCAATTTTTTTTTGATAACACTCCTGTAAAGAGCCGTGGGGCGATTTATTACGTTAAAGGCGCTATATAAATGTAAGTTGTTGTCGACTCAAATTTCATTTTCTTGTACCTTTTAGCTTCTTCCTTTTCAAATATTCAATCAAAATGTTGATATTCTCTCTGCCTCAATAGCGATTTGTGCCAAAGCATTTCATATTCTAATAACCTGTGTGGAAAGAATTTCTAACCAACTTTCATTCTTTTACTGATAATCCAGAGTCTATGCCTCCTTGCTCCCCACTTTGAAAAAAAAAGTTTAACTTTCTTAAAACATTTTATCATTTTGAAAATCTCGGATCCTCATTTGTCTCTATTCTGCCGAAAAGCGCCTAATTTTCCTGTTTTTTCATAACTTAAAATTCTCATTCCTGGTATAATTCTAGTGAATGTTTGCAGTACTCTTCCCATGGATCCGGTCTCCTTCCTATAATGGGGTGCCCAGAACTGCAGGAAATACTCCAACTGTGTCTTTAAACCAATGCATTGTATAAATTCAGTAAAACGTCCTTGCTTTTATAATCAATGCCCTGATGCATTTATCCCAGACTTCCATTTCTCTTTTTAATACCTTTGCCATTTGCCTTCTGACCTTTGCAGATCTATATGTGCACCCATAGACCTCTCACTGGATAAGCATGTTAGGCTCAGAGGGAAGATTGTAGGAGTTAGCTTGGACTGCTAACGGGGGAAACAATTTGCCACAGAATTACTTCCATTACTGTATTCTTCTCCTTTAATGTTTCTTTACTGGTTGAATGGCATATTTTTGTAGAAGTAAACAAACAGTAAGACATAAATCAAAGAACTGCCGACATGAAACTTTAATGAGCCCAGCCCCAGCAATGTAAATAAACTGGATTAACATCGCCTGATAGAGCTAATAACCCAGGGGGTCTTAGCACTGTTCCAAGATAACATTTTCAACCTTGCGATTAGGTTGTAATTAGGCTCTTATCAAATGTTTCTGCTGTTCTAAGCAAACAGAGTTCACGACAGTTCATTCAAAGGTGCACTTTCTTGCTGATCAATTGTTAAGTCTACCTACCGTAGCTATGGTATTCCTCATTCTTTGAGAGAAGTTCAATCTTCATGTACAAACAGGTCCATCGCCAAACACAGGGCGGGGAGTGCGGGGGGGTGGGGGAGGGCAGAGTCACTAAGATATTGTCCTTTAAGAAATTTTTATCCTCGAGCAGTTTTGGCCAGGGATCTTTTCCCTCAGATCTATAAAGCAGAATCCATTCTGGCTATACCCTTGGTGATTTGGACCGCAGAATAAACCTTGAGCGTCAATGTAAGCAATGAAATAGCGTCACTATACCACAGGTACCAGTCTCAGACCTGGCACAATGCCACCCAAATTTGCAAAGGGCCTTGAGAATATAATTTTCTGCTCCAATTATTCGTTCATTTCTAATTTTTCCGGGAGGAATAAATATCTTGCACTGGGGACTTTATGCATCTCGTCTGTGCATGGAAAATAACTCTGGGGAGTCTGGTACAGACCATGTAAACAAGGGCTCCTCAGTGTTGTTATTCTGTCTGGCTTGGAAGCAACTGTTGCACATCATGAAGGAGGAGGCAGCTATTGTTCTGAGAATGTCTGCCCTGAGGATAACTCCATCGCATCCAAAAATGAGTCTTACATTTCAAAAGAATTGTTCTTTTTGCAGATTTTTGATAAACTAGTTGTTGAAAGATAAACATGCAACTTTAAGCAGAAAGGTACTTAGCTCCTAGAGCTTTTACCAAGTCACGGTCAATTTTTCTTTTTGGTTAGCTGGGTCTCTGACACACAAAGTCCCCAAATCAAATTGTTAAGAATTCCAAGAAATAGTTTCCATTTGCCCAATATGGAGTGCACACACTCTCCTAATAGGCATACACTCCAAAAGCCTGGAGAACTTAAATGTAGAACCAAGGTCTGAAGTTTGTATATGCTTGTACAGTGACAATACGCAGCTCTACCTCTCCACCCATTCTCTCGACCACACCAGAGCCTCTGTATTGTCAATAGGAACATAGGAGCAGTGTGGCGGCCCCGACCTGCCAGAGACTATCAGCGGCAGGTCGGGGCCATAAAAGGAGCATACCACTGCAAGGTACAGCGCAAGCTGGTCCAAGAAGGCGAGGTTGTGAAGAGGGCGACTGGATTGGACGTCACCATAACCTAGGTCGGTGATTGGAGCGTGGGCAGGTACAGCGGGAGTGGCGAGGTCGGGGCGAAGGAGCGGCGAGAGATTGCAGAGCAATGTGATCGGGACCCAGAAGAGGCGAGGGCCCAGGGCAGCACGGGCCAGCCCACACTACGATATGTGCGCGCACTCGGTCCGTGCAGCAGAGCTGGTCTCCAGTCGCCTTGGTTAATCCTTGCCACTGGACCAAGACCAAGCTCTGTCAAGCCTGTGTGGTGGCTGGTGTGCAACGGCCACCCCACGTTAAAAAAATCCACGCACAGGCATCTTCCACCCTTCAATATGCAGTTCTGAATCTGGAATATTAGGTCCTTTATTGAAACATGGTGAACTCTTTGAACTCATCCCTTTTTGGCGCAGAAGCAAGTCATCCTCGATTCGAGAGACCGCATAATAATAAGAATAAGAGGAAGAGGAGGAAGAAGAGGAAGAGGAAGAAGGGGGAGAGAAGGAACAGAAGTAGGCCACTCATCCTGTCGAGCCAGTTCTGCCATTCAAGTAGATCATGGGTGGTCTGCATTTCAACTCAATTTACCCATCTTGGTTCCATAGCCCTTAATATTCTTATCAAATAAAAATCTGTCACTCAGTTTTGAAATTTTCAATTGAGCCCCAGCCTCAACAGCTTTTTAGGGGAGAGTTTTCCAGATTTCCACTACACTTTGTATGAAGAAGTGCTTCCTGACATCACCCCTGAAAGGTTGCGCTCGAATTTTAAGGTTATGTCCCCTTGTTTGGGACTCCCCAGCAGAAGAAATAGTTATCTACCATATCAACTCCAAACAATTAAATTGCCCCAGGATGTTGATGGTGGGGGATTTAGCGATGGTAATGTTGTTGAATATCAAGGGGAGGTGGTTAGACTCTCGCTTGTTGGAGATGGTCATTGCCTGGTACTTTTGTGGCGCGAATGCTACTTGCCACTTATCAGCCCAAGCCTGAATGTCGTCCAGGTCTTGCTGCATGCGGGCACGGACTGCTTCGTTTTCTGAGGAGTTGCAAATGGAACTGAACACTGTGCAATCATCAGCAAACATCCCCACTTCTGACTTTATGATGGAGGGAAAGTCATTGAAGAAGCAGCTGAAGATGGTTGAGCTTCGGACACTGCGCTGAGGAGCTCGTGTAGCGATGTCCTGAGGCTGGGATGATTGATATCCAACAACCACAACCATTTTCTATGTGCTAGGTATGACTCCAGCCAATTGAGAGTTTCCGCCCCTGATTCACATTGACTTCAATTTTACTAGAGCTCCTTGATGCAGCACTCGGTCAAATTCTGCCTGATGTCAAGGGCAATCACGCTCACCTCATCTCTGGAATTCAGATCTTTTGTCCATGTTTGGACCAAGGTTGTAATGAGGTCTGGAGCCAAGTGGTCCTGGTGAAACCCAAACTGAGTATCAATGAGCAGGTTATTGGTGAGTAAGTGCCGTATGATAGCACAGTCGATGACACCTTCCATCACTTTGTTGATGATTGAGAGTAGATTGGTGGGGCGGTAATTGGCCGGATGGGAATTGTCCTGCTTTTTGTGGACAGGATATACCTGGGCAATTTTCCATATTGTCGGGTAGATGCCAATGCTATAGCTGTACTGGAACAGTTTGGCTAGAGGTGAGGGTAGTTGCTGGAGCACAAGTCTTCAATACGATAGCCGGCATGTTATCGGGGCCCATAGCCTTTGCTGTATCCATTGCGCTCATCCGTTTCTTGATATCACGTAGAGTGAATCAAATTGGCTGAGACTGGCTTCTGTGATGGTGAGGACCTCAGGAGGATCATCCACTTGGTACTTCTGGCTGAAGATGGTCGCAAACGCTTCAGCCTTGTCTTTTGCACATGCATGCTGGGCTCCGCCATCATTGAGGATGGGGATATTCATGGAGCCTCCTCCTCACGTTAGTTGTTTAATGGTCCACCACCATTGAAGACTGAATGTGGCAGGACTACAGAGCTTTGATCTGATCCATTGATTGTGGGATCGCTTAGCTCTGTTTCTAGCATGCTGCTTCCGCTGCTTAGTCTTGTGTTGCAGCTTCCCCAGGTTGGTATCTCATTTTTAGGTACCCCTCTTCTGCACTTCTCACTGAACCAGGGTTGGTCCCCTAGCTTGGTGGTAATGGTAGAATAAAGGATGAGCCGAGCCATGAGGTTACAGATTGTGGTGGAATACAATTCTGTTGCTGCTGGCCCACAGCGCCTCATGGATGCTCAGTTTTGAGCTGCTAGAACTGTTCTGAATCTATCCCATTTAGCATGGTGGTAGTGCCACACAATGGAGGGTGCCTTCAGTGTGAAGATGGGACTTCATCTCCACAATGAATTTGTGGTGATCACTGCTACCAATGCTGTCATGGACAGATGCATCTGCGACAGGTAGATTGGTGAGGATGAGGTCAAGTCGGTTTTTCCCCTCGTGTTGGTTCTCTCACCATGTGCTTTGTCCTGGATGGTGTCGAGCTCCTCGAGTGTTGTCTGGCAGTTATGACCTTCAGGACTCGGCCAGCTTGGTCAATAATGGTGTTATCGAGCCATTTTTGGTGATGGGACGTTGAAGTCCCTCACCCAGAATACATTCTGTGCCCTTGCTACTCTCAGTGTTTCTTCCAAGTGGTGTTCAATATGGAGGAGTGCTGATTCATCATCTGAGGGAGAGCGACAGGTGGTAACGAGCAGGAGGTTTTCTTGCCCATGCTTGACCTGAAGCCATGAGACTTGGGGTCTGGATTCAATGTTGAGGACTCCCAGGACCATTTACTCCCTCCCGTATACCACTGTGCTGCCACCTTGGGTGGGTCTATCCTGCCGGTGGGACAGGACATACCCAGGGATAGTGATGGAGGCGTCTGGGACATTGCCTGAAAGGTATGATTCTGTGAGTATGACTATGTCAGGCTGTTGCTTGACTAATCTGTAGGACAGCTCTCCCAATTTTGGCACAAGGCCCCCAGATGTTCGTGAGGAGGTCTTTGCAGGGTCGACGGGGCTGGGTGTGCTGATGCCATGTCCGATGCCAATGCTGAGGTCGACGCTGGGTAGTCCGTCCGGTTTTATTCTTATTTTTGTTTCTTGCAGTGGATCTCGAGTCACATATAGGCCAGACCAGGTAAGGGCAGCAGGTTTCCTTGCGAAAGGACATTAATGAACCAAATGGGTTTTTAGGACAATCCGGCAGTTTCATGGTCACTATTACTGACACTAGGTTTTTATTCCAGATTTAGTTACTGAACTGTATTTAAATTCCCCAGCTGCCGTGGTGGGATTTGAACCCACCTCTCCGGATTATTAGTCCAGACATCTGGATTACTAGTCCCATAACTTAACCACTACGCTACCGTTCCCGATAATACTGTATAATAATCATAATACGAAATTGCTGCCTGTAAAGAGTGTTTTAATAATGCTTTTAAGAAAACAGGAATTTACTTATCGATATCAGTAACAATGGTGTGTCTACTTCTCACTGTAGAGCCTGTCTATCTTTGGTGTGATGTTTGACAATGACACTCGCAAATGATTGATGGCTACTTCATCCAATCAACACTCTCCAACAATTGGTCTCCCACCAATCAAAAAAGGGGTGGGATTATTTTATGGATTTTTTAAAAAACATATTAACAATTTATATATGTGTGTGTGTGTGAGTTTGTGTATTACAATCGTGATAGTGGCGGAGGTTCGTCAAATGTTTGGTGCGGAGGTGCAGTGGGAGATCATGGCGGAGGTGCTGTGAGTGTTTTGTGGCGGAGGAGCAGAGAGAGATTGTGGCGGAGGTGCAGCAAATGAGGATACGGGGCCCAGGGGCAGCACGGCCCAGCCCAACTGCGATATGTGCGCGCACTAGGTCCGTGCAGCAGAGCGGGTCTCCAGTCGTCCTGGTTAACCCTTGCCACTGGATAAAGGCCTGGCTCTGTCAAGTCCGTGTGGTGGCTGATGTGCAACGGTCGCCCCACGTTAAAAAAATCCACGCACAGGCATCTTCCACCCCCTCAATTGGAGTTCAGGGCTGGAATAAGGTCCTTCATTGAAACATGTGAACTCATGTTATCCTCATTCGAAGGACCACCTATGATGATATTACAATAATTAAAAATTAATTATAGATAGATGCACTCCAGAGATGTTTCCATTGGTTGAAACCTAAGCCTAGTTTTTAAAAGTACGATTCTATCTATTCCTCTCCACAAACAGGATTTTAGTGTGCCAGATGATTGAAACGTCGAAGAACCAATAAATGGTGAATGTCTGTTGCGAGCTGGAGCTTTCCAACCAATCAGTGCACAGAGAGGTGGTGCTCGAAGGATGGTGGGGTGGGGGAAGATATTATTGGTGTTAATAAAATTTAGTTTATCGTTATTGAAGCAGTCTCCGGTTAGAAACCTTTTTATTTTAATGCGTCTCATATGAAACTTGTGACAGAGGCAATTTAGTTCGCGGACCCCCTGGAAAGTCTCTGGAGACCCCCAGGGGTCCGTGGACCCCCTGGAATGTCTCTGGGGACCCCCAGGGGTCCGCGGACCACAGTTTGAGAACCACTGCTCTTGACCCATCTTTTGTTTCTTTACTTGTCCCATTATCATCCCCTTTTGCCTCGCACCATTACGCCGTTGCCATTTAATCTCTCTGGTCTTCGACCCTATCACAGACCTTCCCTTTTGTTCTTTCCTCCCCTCCCCACTTTCCCTGCCTCTGCACTTGCTTAAAACCTGTTGTCGCTCTTAACTTTTTCCAGCTTTCATGAAAGGTCATCGACCGCAAACATTAACTTTGTTTCTCTCTCCACAGATGCTGCCTGACCCGCTGAGTATTTTCAGCATGTTCTGTTCTTATTTCAGATTTCTGGCATCCGCAGTATTTTGCTTTTGGGTCAAATCAAATTGGATTTCATAACAAATTTCCTGTGTGCAAAATGTGGCCTTTTAAGGAAAGGCTGCAAATTGGCTTGCAACCAATACTTCTAATGAACACGTTGACAACAGTGGTAACTCGGCATCAAATCCAACTTTAACTAAGGTGCTACCCCATATTTGTTGACAATATATACAACCGTGGCTGTTATGAAAAGGTTATGTGAATGCGTAACAACCAAGCGTCATAATTTTTGACTTCCCTACCTGATGGCTGGGTCCCACACGGATCTCTCCCTGGGTGCTGTTCAGCCTCCTGCAAGAGACAATTATTACATGTAAAATAGAAGCAACAGTTACATGCACAAGAGAAAAGAAAACTTGTTTTAATATAATGCCTCATCTCGTCTTCAGTATGTCCCAAAGTACTCCATGTATAATTTGTGCATGGCAAGGTCCCACAAACTGCAGCGAGATGAACAACCAGTTAACTTGTTGTTGGCTGCGGGAGGAATGTTGGTCAGGACACGGAGAATTTATCCACTCTTGTTCGAATTGTGGCAGGCAAACTACAAAGTTCTCTGACCAAACCTGAATCACTGTTTATTTTAATGTCTTAGTGAACCACCAAAACAGATTTAACGCTTCATCTGAAATGTGGCACATCCGACAATGCAGTATTCACCCAGTATCAGCTTATTTTATGTGCTCAAGTGCTTGGAGTGGGGCTTGAAAACATGACCATCTGCACTGGAGGCAGGACAATTAGCAACTGAGCCAAGCTGACACTGATGATTGGCAAAAACCTTGTTGAAAGCTACTGAAATGTCCATTCTCATAGGAGCTGTAACAATGCTTCACATGCTTTTCTTAGGAATACCTCCAGCAGATATCTTTTAGGAGCCTGTTAAAAGTACTTGCATTTATGAAGCTCCTTATCATGTTGAAACATTGATCCAACACACCAAAAGAATTCCCTGCTTATTTTCAAATACAGTAATGCCATTGGATCTTGAGCATCCAGTTGAACTGAGAAATAAATGCTCAGCTTAATGCCTTATCATGCAGGGCATCTGTCAAATGCCAACAGCAAATTCCACTCTCCCCAGACATTTAGCCGAGTTCCAGTACAGAAGATTTTAAGATGTCCTACATGCAGAAGTAAACTTTGCTCTTAATATGTTTATATACTTGTGAATCTCCTATTAAACTGCTCAGAATAAGTCAGATAATATGCTGCTTTATAATGATAGGAGTATTTGACAATGCAACAATCTACAATGTACTATTTTTCACAGGTGGATTTAAAACAAAGTTAATTCATGGGACGTGGGCGCCACTGGCAAGGCTAGCATTTATTGCCCATCCCCAATTGCCCACAGAAGGTGGTGGTGAGCTGCAGTACTTCTTTGGTACATGAGTGGCTTGTTAGGTCATTTCAGAGGGCAGTTAAGAGTCAACCACATTACTGTGGGTCTGGAGTTAGGTATAGGCCAGACCGGGTAAGAATGCCAGATTTCCTTCCCTAAAGAACAGCAGTGAATCAGATGGGTTTTTATGACAATCCGATAGTTTCATGGTTACCATTACTGGTAGTTTTTTTTTCATTCCAGATTTATTTAATTAACTGAATTTAAATTAAAATGGGATTTGAACTCATGTCTCCAGATCATTAGTCCAGGCCTTTGGATTACTGGTCCAGTAACATAACCACTATGCTACCGTTCGCAAAGGAATGATGTTTTTTTTAAGGCCACAAAGTCGAACTGTTATTCAGTAAAGAATATAAGAACATAACAAATAGGAGCGGGAGTCAGCCCCATGGCCCCTCGAGGCTGCTCCGCCATTCAATAAGATCATGGCTGATCTGATCTTGGCCTCAACTCCACTTCCCTGCCTGCTCCTCATAACCCTTCACTCCCTTATCGCTCAAAAATTTGTCTATCTTCGCCTTAAATATAGTCAATGACCCAGCCTCCAGAGCTCTCGGGGGCAGAAAATTCCATAGATTTACAACCCTCAGAGAAAAAATTTCTCCTCGTCTCAGTTTTAAATGGGTGCCCCCTATGTCCCCTAGTTTTTGTTTCCCCTATGAGTGGAAACAGTGACTTGTGTTAATCATTGGATTGGTCAGGAACCATTGCAGATCAGCCATGATCTAATTGAATGGCACAATAGACTTGAGGGGCTGAATGGCCTCCTCCTGTTCCTACTGGAATGTGCTCGTCAGTTTCAAGCTGCAGGACAAATGTGCAGGACAGAAGCATCCAGCAGTTTAAGATCATTTTAATGGATTATGACCTCTGGGTTTGCCATGTTTGCTGATACTTCCTGTCTCTGATTTATTTAATCTTTTACTCTTTTCACCATTCCATTTAGTTTGCAGTTACAACATTCTTCTCAAAACTTTATTTTCTTTCTCTGAACCTCTATTCGCATTACAATGAATGTAGCAAAAAACTAATGCATTAATTTTGAAATCTTCATCCAGGCCAAGAGTTGGCTGACCTGTCCATAGCCCTCCACCAAGGATGCTTTGCACCTGCCAAGTGGGAGGGGGGAGGGGGGGGGGGTGTTTGGGGAAATAATGTTCCCTCTCCCAGGAAAGGGATTCGGCCTCCTCCATTCAGCATTGTCCCACAACAGCACGGATCACAACAAAGAATCGTCATCTGGCTTGCAAGGCAAGATGGTCCAGACCCAGAGATCAGAAGAGGCACAACTGGAACAAGGTGACCAGTTATTCTTCCTCGGAGATGGAGCTGACTGGTTTCCAAAGAACTACATCTCATATCCAGTCCAGAAGTGATGAAGCATATTTCTATAAATCTGGTCATTTGGAGTCATAACCTTCCAGTTGAGAGCTAAGTGATTAACCACTTGGAGCACATTTTAAACATTTAAAGAAAAAATATATAAAATGTAATCATCAAACAAGAGGGCCATTCCAAAATTGTGAATCGCCCTTTAAAAATCAGTAACCCCACCCTTCATTTTGAAATTAAAATATGCTTTAAGTTCAACATATTCTGCTTAGAACTTTTTCTTTTACAACAATATGTTCTGGCCCATATTATAGAAAGTATGCACATTAATGTCCAATTAAAGTTTTTTTAAATGTAAAATCTGGATTAATTGAAACCAAACAAGTTAAATTTACAAAATATTGAATCTTATCTAACAGGAGCAATGATATCAGAGTATTGAGCACAGAAGCTGCACAAACACGCATTGTTAGACTTCCTTTCCCTGTGCCAACAATATTGATTGAAGCCAAAGATTGTGAATTAAACTAATTACAGGGTAGGCAGACCCATTAAATAAAAAGGATATTAACATTCTGGCGAAGGGTCATCGACCTGAAACTTTAACTCTGTTTTTCTCTCCACAGATGCTGTCTGATCCGCTGAGATTTCCAGCATGTTCTGTTTTTTATTAACATTAACCTGCTCATTACAGTCTGCAATGGCCCGATAATGCCGACATTTAGGGTTCCTAAGATCTCCTTATGTGGCTTGGTGTCAAATTTTGTTCGATAACGCTCCTGTGAAGCGCCTTGGGATGTTTTACTACGTCAAAGGCGCTAGATAAATACAAGTTGTTGTTCGCCCCAGATAAGCAGCAAAGTTGCCAAATCAAGTTTTTTTTTGTAATGAAAGAGTTAAAACTGAACATACACATACGCATGTATTCCTTAACCTCTTACTATATATCTTCATGAGTCGCCTGTCTTTTTTTTAAAACATAAAGAGAGTCTGGAATGGCTCTGAATGTTAAAAGGCAGCAGGAAACCTGGCACAAAAGTGGTTGATGCAACAAAGATGGTAACTATAGCAACACGAATTTAATTTTTTTTTGGTTCCACAGCTGCAACGGATTAAAGAAAATGACAAGATGTTCGCATTAAAAGTGCACCGTTGCTATGGCTACACTGTAGATTTCATGTTACAACAAGCCCAGCAGTGCCCAGAATGTCTAAGTCTGTGCATGTGGACTAATGCTTTGCTAGTAAGACTGCATTTAATTTTATATTACATACGGTTGGTCCTTGAAGACTACTTGCTGCCTTCATGAGTTGGAATATTGCATCTGATTTTTTTCAAAACAAAAGATTCCATTTATATGCATGGAAGCACATGAAAAATCTCTGAATTTCTGTAACAGCCTTTACTAAAAAATAAACTAGACATATCTTTTTTTTTTAAATTACAATTTTCAGATATCTTTTAAAATGTGACTAGTTCTTCTTCAAAATAACATCTTCAATTCCGTTTGTGAAAATGTAAGCTTTTTGGTATCAGATATGATGATCCATAATTGTCAGCACCACAAGTGAATGATAATTTTTGGAAGAAATGTTGATGCTCACTGCGCACATTTTCAAGATTATCTTCAGAATTAGAAGCTTGCTAAATGTAAAGATACTTGCTTTTATGTAGAATCTTCTCATGTTGAAGTTCTCAAAGTGTTACACGTACAATGGATTGGTTTTGGCATCAAGTAACAGCTATGTAAGCAAACGCGGCAGCCATTTTGCACCAGCAATGTGCAAGAAACATCAATGAGATAATTGACCAGTTAATCTCCTTTGGCGGTATGGGACGAAGGAGGAATGTTGGTCACTGCATCAGGAAAACGCCCTGGTCTTCTTCAAAAAGTGCCACAGAATTTTTAACATACAAACAGATGGGAGTCTTAATTTAATATCTCGTGCAATCGTTGTTTAAAACAAATACACAACATCTGTCAAATGCGAACAGCAAATTACTCCTCCTTCCACCTCCAGCCCCCTCGCCAAATTATTTGGCTAAGCATCATGTAGAAGTCTTTGGGATATTGTAATACAGGAGAAAAGAAAACCCTTATATCTCAGGCCACCCTGCTCATGGGAAGAAAATTAAAACTTGTTTCTTCCACTGTCTGATAGCCATCTCCAATCAATTACTCATTGGCTTACAAGTTACTGTTTGCCCTACACATTAAACAAAGGGTAAAAATATAAACATATTAAAGATAAATGTGTGCTAGAAATATCGGGAAAGAAGAGACAGAAGGGCAGAAGGGACTGCATAGTATTTAGTTCCATTCGCAACTCCTAAGTTAATGAAGTAGTACGTGCCCGCATGTAGCAAGAACGGACGACATTCAGATTTGGGTTTATAAGTGGCAAGTGGTAGGCAATGACCATCTCCAACGAGGGAGAGTCTAACCGGCAACCCATGACATTTAACAGCACGACCATCGTCGAACCCCCACCAACATCTAGGAGCTCACCATTGACCAGAAACTTAACTGCACCAGCCACATAAATACTGTGACTACAAGAGCTGATCAGAGTTGGATATACTGTAGTGAATGGCTCACCTCCTGACTCCCCAAAGCCTTTCAAGCATCGACAAGGCACAAGTCAAGAGTGTGATGGAATACTCTCGACTTGCCTGGATGAGTTCAGCTCCAACAACACTCAAGACGCTCGACATCAGCCCGCTTGATTGGTACCCAATCCACACCTTCAACATTCACTCCCTCCAACACTGGCATACCATGGCTGCAGTGGGCACCATCTACAAGATGCACTGCAGCAACTCGCCAAGGCTTCTTCGGCAGCATCTCCCAAACCCTCTACCACCTAGAAGGAAAAGGGCAGCAGGTGCATGGGAACACCACCACCTCCAAGTTCCTCTTCAAGTCACACATCATCCCGAATCTGAAATATATCACCGTTCCTTCATCGTCACGAGGTCAAATTCCTGGAACTCCCTAATAGCACTGTGGGAGCACCTTCACCACACAGACTCCAGCGGTTCAAGGCGGCAGCTCACTACCACCTTCTCAAAGGCAACTCGGAACGAGCAATAAAAACTGGCCTTGCCAGTGATCCCCACATCCCATGAATGAACAAAAAGAGTCAGATACATTGTGATATCGGTCAAGGAGAAAATTTTTGAGCTGTGTCCCCACTTGCCAATAAATTTCAAATTCTTACCATCTCCGTCTTTTTGCTCGTCTTCCACAGTCTGTATGGCTCGCAGATAATTCCTATTGTTACCTCTATACCTTTCTGTCTCTCTTTCTCTGTTACATATTCGTTTTATGTATGTCTCACTGTCTCTATGTACTGCTTACATATGTTTTACACAATTCATAGCTTTTACTCCACCCCCTCCCTCCACCCAAGGAAAGGACATACAGTAACATGGCAGCCAACATATAATTAATTCAAAGTGGGTACCTGGTTCAAGTGAAGACAACTACTTGGGATGTGCTGCAACACTAACATACATGGTGTGAGAAAATGAGGGCAGGGGTTGGAGAAAGATGGGACAGGGAAGGAGGGATTTCAAGCTTGGAAAGTTGGTATGTAGGTTGGGAAGGAACCATGGGGGCGGTTGGGACCCGGTGACGGAAATCTGGGATTGCTGGAACCAGAGTTTTGGCGTTGTAGCTGTCCTGATGTTGAGGTAGAAGTAGAGTCATGGCCACGACAGATACTAGCATGTCCAGGCACTGTTAGAACTGGAGCAGATTAAAGAGAAACTATGGGTAGAGTTGTGGGCTTCGGGCCTAATGGGGGGAGGAGGGGAAATAAGTGCTGGGGAAGCTGAAGCCTGAAGGACAACAGGGAGGGAGCATTGCAGATCTGAGGCATAAGGCAAGGAGTGAAATGGGGGGAAGAGGGGAAGAGAGGGCAATTATTGAGATACTAGGGACACAATGAGCTGCTAATTTTAAGACAGCACACAGGATCAGTCAGCGTTAAAAGCGTCAGATCAGATGGTTTGCCAAGTAGTGATCCTGTTTCTTCTCCTTTTAGGGAGGCTAAAGCTGGTCTGAGGGAAGAAATTAAGCAAATTAGAGAGTACTGGGATGGAGCTGAATGGGAGAGGAAAAGGTGTACTCAGGTATGGCCTTGGTGGAGGGAGGTAGGGATTGAAGCTGAAGCACTAGTGTCAGCTGTGGCTCAGTGGGCAGCACATAGAAACATAGAAACTAGGTGCAGGAGCAGGCCATTCGGCCCTTCGAGCCTGCACCACCATTCAATGAGTTCATGGCTGAACATGCAACTTCAGTACCCCATTCCTGCTTTCTCGCCATACCCCTTGATCCCCCTAGTAGTAAGGACTACATCTAACTCCTTTTTGAATATATTTAGTGAATTGGCCTCAACAACTTTCTATGGTAGAGAATTCCACAGGTTCACCACTCTCTGGGTGAAGAAGTTTCTCCTCATCTCGGTCCTAAATGGCTTCCCCCTTATCCTTAGACTGTGACCCCTGGTTCTGGACTTCCCCAACATTGGGAACATTCTTCCTGCATCTAACCTGTCTAAACCCATCAGAATTTTAAACGTTTCTATGAGGTCCCCTCTCACTCTTCTGAACTCCAGTGAATACAAGCCCAGTTGATCCAGTCTTTCTTGATATGTCAGTCCCGCCATCCCGGGAATCAGTCTGGTGAACCTTCGCTGCACTCCCTCAATAGCAAGAATGACCTTCCTCAAGTTAGGAGACCAAAACTGTGCACAATACTCCAGGTGTGGCCTCACCAAGGCCCTGTACAACTGCAGTAACACCTCCCTGCCCCTGTACTCAAATCCCCTCGCTATAAAGGCCAACATGTAATTTGCTTTCTTAACCGCCTGCTGTACCTGCATGCCAACCTTCAATGACTGATGTACCATGACACCCAGGTCTCGTTGCACCTCCCCTTTTCCTAATCTGTCACCATTCAGTCTGTCTCTCTGTTTTTACCACCAAAGTGGATAACCTCACATTTATCCACATTATACTTCATCTGCCACGCATTTGGCCACTCACCTAACCTATCCAAGTCACTCTGCAGCCTCATAGCATCCTCCTCGCAGCTCACACTGCCACCCAACTTAGTGTCATCCGCAAATTTGGAGATACTACATTTAATCCCCTTGTCCAAATGTAAACAGCTGGGGTCCCAGCACAGAACCTTGTGGTACCCCACTAGTCACTGCCTGCCATTCTGAAAAGTACCCATTTACTCCTACTCTTTGCTTCCTGACTGCCAACCAGTTCTCAATCCACGTCAGCACACTATCCCCAATCCCATGTGCTTTAACTTTGCACATTAATCTCTTGTGTGGGACCTTGTCGAAAGCCTTCTGAAAGTCCGAATACACCACATCAACTGGTTCTCCTTTGTCCACTCTACTGGAAACATCCTCAAAGAATTGCAGAAGATTTGTCAAGCATGATTTCCCTTTCACAAATCCATGCTGACTTGGACCTATCATGTCACCTCTTTCCAAATGCGCTGCTATGACATCCTTAATAATTGATTCCATCATTTTACCCACTACCGATGTCAGGCTGACCGGTCTATAATTCCCTGTTTTCTCTCTCCCTCCTTTTTTAAAAAGTGGGGTTACATTAGCTACCCTCCACTCCATAGGAATTGATCTAGAGTCTATGGAATGTTGGAAAATGACTGTCAATGCATCCGCTATTTCCAAGGCCACCTCCTTAAGTACTCTGGGGTGCAGTCCATCAGACCCTGGGGATTTATCGGCCTTCAATCCCATCAATTTCCCCAACACAATTTCCCGACTAATAAGGATTTCCCTCAGTTCCTCCTTACTAGATCCTCTGACCCCTTTTATATCCGGAAGGTTGTTTGTGTCCTCCTTAGTGAATACCGAACCAAAGTACTTGTTCAATTGGTCTGCCATTTCTTTGTTCCCCGTTATGACTTCCCCTGATTTTGACTCGCCTCGGAGTCAAAAGATTGTGGGTTCATGTCCCACTCCAAGAACTTGAGCACATAAATCCAGGCTTACACTCCCCCAGTGTAGTGCTGAGCGAGTGCCGCACTGTCGGAGGTACCGTCTTTCGGATGAGACGTTAAACCAAGGCCCCGTCTGGTCTCTCAGGTGGACGGAAAAGATCCCATGGCACTATTTCGAAGAGGAGCAGGGGAGTTATACTGACCAATATTTATCCTTCAATCAACACAACAAAGTTTATCTGGTCATTATCACATTGCCTTTTGTGGGAACTTGCTGTACGCAAATTGGCTGCCGCGTTTCCCACGTTACAACAGTGACTACACTTCAAAAGTACTTAATTGGCTGGAAAGCGCTTTGAGTCGATGGGTAGTTGTGAAAGGCACTATATAAATTTACGTCTTTCTTTCTTTCTAGGGGTGGGTCTGACAGGTACAGGAGCAGAAATTGGGCACACAAGGTTAAAAGTGGGGATTGGGCAGAGTGGAAATGAAGATTAGTGATGGTTGAAAATGGGTTGAATTTCTTTTTCAAATGATTAGCAATACTGGAAAGTATTTACAATATTCTGCACATGCACACAAAAAACACAGAAATAAACGGAGGGAAAGAACATGAGGGTGTCAAAAGAGCGGACACAAGTACGAGAGAGAGAGAAAGATCGTGTCCAGAAAAGCAAAAGAATGAGCATGTATGAGACAGAGCACAAGAGAAAAATATAAATTCTCTTCCATTATGTTTTTAAGGACATGAAGTGAAAGCAAACCTACAATTATAGATAGCCCCTTACAGAAGGAATGGCAAAGCAGAATAGTTAGATGTCTGTGCATTACACAATCCAGAATTATCTAGTAGTATTGAAAATGAGGGTTCTGTATATTGCTTTTTTATGATACTTCCTCCTCATTATTCTTATAGATTTACTCTCTACCTTGCATTCTTCTCCAGCTGAGAACAGTGTTTTAGTGGGCCATTTAGGTGATTCAAGTTGGGCAGGCTGAACAATCAGCTTTCAGTTCTCATTTGCCCATCAAAAAAAAGACATTGCTTCGTCTGTCTGTAATTATTCCAATTTTCTGTCAAGGGGACCAGTCAACACTTGAGAAACCTGATCAATTAGATCAGGCAAATTCAAGTGTTGGGTAGCCACTGGACTAAAATTCATGACCTACTCAAATTAACTCCCAAAATCTCAGACGACCAGCACAATCTGTATCTATGCTCTTTTCCCCCACCTCACCCCACCCAAGAAAAAGTGATTTCACAAATAGGTTTTATTATACTTAACAATATTACACTCTGGACAGGAATTTCTCTTCATTGGTCGAATATAAAATAATTTCTAATAAAAATGTGCAATTTTAAATAAAGAGCAAAGGAGTGAGAATCATAAACATGGAACAGACCGTGCGGTGTTTTGATTTAAATTTTGCTTTAAACAGGTCATTTTTAAGTGGACTGTGCAAAGCCACCGTGATTCTGTTAAAAAAATATATTTTCTTCTTTCTTTCACATCAGGAAATGACGTTTGAGATAATCATGAGATTCCACTTTCAGTCGAAGAAATCTGACACTTTATTTTTGCTGCACGGAGGCCAAATCACGGGAGTAAAGTAGAAAATAAATGAGAGTTTCACAGACACCAGGCACATTCTGTGACATGTCACAACACAATCAACGGCACTGCGTTCAAGAAACCAAATCTGACCGTACAAAATAAATGTCTCAAGCTTTCACTTCCATCATTCCCATTATCTGAGCCCTCAACGTTCCTGTCTTTTACATATTCCCAGAAGTTGTTTCCATATCTATATTTTTTATATCATTTGCACAGTTATCCTGACAGTGTGAAATAAAAAAATTCTAAAAATAAAAATTCAATATCACTGCAGCATAATTAATGCAGTAGAACCGAGCTGCAGTTGGAGTCAGATCAAGGACGGCTGTGTGTTTGACAGATTTTTTTCTTTAAAAAAAATCTTGTTAATGTTTACAATCATCATCAGCATCATAGGCAGTCCCTCAAAATCGAGGAAGACTTGCTTCCACTCTAAAAGTGAGTTCTCAGGTAACTACAGTCCAATACGGGAATTACAGTCTCTGTCACAGGTGGGACAGTGGTTGAAGGAAAGGGTGGGTGGGGAGTCTGGTTTGCCGCACGCTCCTTCTGCTGCCTGCGCTTGCTTTCTGCATGCTCTCGGCGACTAGACTCGAGGTGCGCAGCGCCCTCCCGGATGCTTTTCCTCCACTTAGGGCGATCTTTGGCCAGGGACTCCCAGGTGTCAGTGGGGATTTTATCAAAGAGGCTTTGAGGGTGTCCTTGAAATGTTTCCTCTGCCCATCTGGGGCTCGCTTGCCGTGTAGGAGTTCCGAATAGAGCGCTTGCTTTGGGAGTCTTGCATCAGGCATGCGAACAATGTGGCCCGCCCAACGGAGCTGGTCGAGTGTGGTCAGTGCTTTGATGCTGGGGATGTTGGCCTGATCGAGGACACCAACGTTGGTGAGTCTTTCCTCCCAGGGGATTTGCAGGACATTCCCTGCCCTGGACAACGTGGACCACTTTCCATACTCAGGAGGCTATTATCAGCAAGAGAAGACATAGATGACGAGGTTCAACACCGCCTCCAGTGTGCCAGCGCAGCCTTCGGCCGCCTGAGGAAGAGTGCGTTCGAAGATCAGGCCCTCAAATCTGACACCAAGCTTATGATCTACAGGGCTGCAGTGATACCCGCCCTCCTGTATGACTCAGAGACATGGACCATATACAGTAAACACCTCAAATCGCTGCAGAAATATTACCAACGATGTCTCCGCAAGATCCTACCGTTTACAATATAGAGAAGTTGGATAGTATTTTTCAAGATAGTAACACACTGAAAGGATCAGATAATACTGATATTAACCCACTCAAGTTTCACTTCGTGGTTCATGTCATCTGACTCCTGAGATGCAGCTTTATCTTATAATAAGTTTAGGGAAGCTCCTTCATTGCCTGGCATGTCAGTGCACTTTGTAGTGTGGCTCTGGCTGATAGGAAGAGCGAAGATCTCAAGTTTGTGCTGAATTCATTGATTTAAGCCAGGATGCCAATTCTGTTGCATTCAGGGAGAGAATGGAAAAAAATCTTCCTGCTCCTGATCACAATTCAGTGACTCCTGCTGGGAGGTAGAAGTCAGCTGAAGGTATATTGGGTCCCACACTGTCAAACAGTCTGCCAACATCAAACAACTTGCATTTATATAGCACCTATATCATAGCAAAATGTCCCAAATCGCTTCACAAGAGTGTTATGAAAAACGATTTGACACTAAGCCACATAAGGAGATACTGGGACAGATGACCAAAAGCTTGGTCAAAGAGATAGGTTTTAAGGAGCATCTTAAAGGAGGAGAGAGGTGTAGATAGGCAGAAGTTTAGAGAGGGAATTCCAGAGGTTAGGACCCAGACAGCTGGAGGCACAGCCACCAAAGGTGGAGCGATTAAAATCAGGGATGCGCAAGAGGTCAGGATTGGAGCAGCGCAGATATCTCGGAGGGCTGCAGGGCTAGAGGAGGTTACAGGGATGGGGAAGGACGAAGCCATGGAGGGATTTGAAAACAAGGATGAGAATTTTAAAATCGGGGTGTTGCCGGACTGAGAACCAATGCAGGTCAGCGAGCACAGGGATGAAGGGTGAACAGGACTTGGACAGGAGTTAGGATATGGCAGCAGAGTTTTGGGTGAGCTAAAGTTTAAGTCGGGTGGAAGATGGGAGGCTAGCCAAGTCAAGCAGTAGTCAAGTCTAGAGGTACCAAAAGAATGGATGGGGGTTTCACCAGCCGATGAGCTGAGGTGGGATGGGGTCAGGTGAGGAGGAAGCAGGCGGCCTTGATTATGTGGTCGGAAGCTTATCTCAGGATCAAATATGTCACCAAGGTTGCGAACAGTCTGGAACCCTCGCTATCTAGGCTCACACATGAAGAACGGTGACTTGTACAACATACTGGATTGCACCTGTGGAACTGGACCCATCACAAGTCAACACTTTCAAGAGAAGGCGGTATAAAATTGGTCAAAATGCAGGGTATTCTAACTCTTTCTAAAATACGGAGAAATAATACCAAATTGATTGCAGTACGAGCCACAGATAAGACTGTAGGATCTTATCACTCATTTGAAGTTCTTTTTCCTAATTATGGATAATGAAAAGGTTACTGCAATTAAGAACACAGTAAGGAACAATCTGCCCCAGTTATTAACATAAGTCTACATTTCAACACAGCCGCAGACTTTAGGCTTGTGATGATGTTAACAACTTGTAGTTATATTGGCCCCAAGTTTCCACACGATAAAAAACGGGCGCCCCTCCGAGCTGGGCGCCCGTTTCTCGTGCCGAAAAAAAAAACGCGCGATTCTGGAACGCCCTGCAGCTCCATGTCTGCTTGGCGCGACGCAGCCTACACTCGCGCCGATTTTGTAAGTGGGAGGGGGCGGGTACCATTTAAATTAGTTTTTTTCCTGCCGGCAACCCTGCGCATGCGCGTTGGAGCGTTCGCGCATGCGCACTGTGAAGGAAATATTGGCACTCGGCCATTTTTGTAGTTCTTTGTAGCTGTTTAATTTTTGAACATTTTTTAATAAAAGCACATTGCCATCAGCACATCAGCACTGAGGCTTCTTGCAGCCTTCTCACTGTCTCCTTGCCCCCCCGCCCGCCGTCTGGAATGGCTTCCTCCTCCGCCTCCCGCGGGAACGAACGGCTGCCTCCTCCCCCCCCCCCCCCCCCCGTGGGAACGAACGGCTGCCTCAACTTGTGAGGCTTCCTGCAGCATTCTCCCTGGCTGAAGCACTTTCACACAGGTAGGAAGATGGTTTATTTAATCTTTTCTTTGCTTATAAATGTTTATTCAGGTTGGATTTATTTGTATAATATTTGTATAAGTATAAATAAGGATTTATTATAGAATTTAATGACTTCCCTTCCGCCCCCCCCTCCCCTCCCGTTCTGGACGCCTAATTTGTAACCTGCGCCTGATTTTTTAATGTGTAGAACAGGTTTTTTCAGTTCTACAAAAATCTTCACTTGCTCCATTCTAAGTTAGTTTGGAGTACGTTTTCACTGTGGAAACTTTGAAATCAGGCGTCAGTGGCCGGACTCGCCCCCTTTTGAAGAAAAAATTCTGTTCCAAAGTGAAACTGTTCTAACTGACTAGAACTGCAGAAAAAAAAATGTGGAGAATTGCGATTTCGAAGATAGTCCGTTCTCCACCAGTTGCTCTTAAAAATCAGGCGCAAATCATGTGGAAACTTGGGCCCATAGCGTCTATGAGCCATATAGGAGGGCGGGTATGACCACTGCTCTGTAGGCCATGAGCTTGGTGCCGGGTTTGAGGTCCTGGTCTTCAAATACACTCTTCCGAAGGCAACCGAAGGCTGCACTGGCACCCTGAAGGCAGCATTGGACCTCGTCGTCGATGTCTGCCCTTGTTGACAGTTGACTCCTGAGGTATGGAAAATGGTCCACGTTGTCCAATGCCTCGTCGTGGATTTTGATAACCGGGGGTGGGGGGCGCAGTGCTGTGTGGTCAAGAGATATGGACTATGTACAGCAGGCACCTCAAGACACTGGAGAAGTACCACCAACGCTGCCTCCGCAAGATCCGACAAATCCACTGGCAGGATGGGCGCACCAACATCAGCGTCCTCGCTCGGGCCAACATCCCCGCATCGAAACACTGACCACGCTCGATCAGCTCCGCTGGACGGGCCACATTGTCTGCATGCCTGACACGAGACTCCCAAAGGAAGCGCTCGACTCAGAGCTCCGACACGGCAAGCGAGCCCCAGGTGGACAGAGGAAACGCTTCAAGGACACCCTCAAAGCCTCCTTGAAAAAGTGCAACATCCCCACCGACACCTGGGAATCCCTGGCCCAAGACCGCCCAAAGTGGAGGAAAAGCATCCGGGAGGGCGCTGAACACCTTGAGTCTCTTCGTCGAGAGCAAGCTGAAGCCAAGCGCAAACAGTGGAATGAGTGCGCAGCAAGCAGGGCACCCCACCCACCTGTTCCTTCAACCACTGTTTGCCCCACCTGTGACAGAGACTGTAGGTCCCGCATCGGACTCTTCAGTCACCTGAGAACTCATTTTTAGTGTGGAAGCAAGTCATCCTCAACTCTGAGGGACTGCCTAGGATGATGATATAGCGTCTTTAACAGAAAGAAAATATCCCAAGAGTTATGATGGGTTGAGACTATACAAGGATTTGTACACAAGATAAAAATTTATTTTCACGGGGCAAGGGAGGCTAACTTGGTCAACAAGTGTGGGAATGTTAGACGAGTCGGACTTAATACATGATTGGGTATGTGCAGCAGAGTTTTAAACAAGTTGGAGCTTACCAGTAAACCACAAAAGCAAAGATATCTGAAATGCTTGATTACTGTCTTGTAAGGCACTAATTTACGCAATATCCTGTTTCTGCTTTCAGAAAGTACACAACCCAACACCAGAATGGACATGTTTAACTGTTAATGAAAGTATCTAATTTCACCGTGACTCAAATTCTACTTTTGTGAAGAGCTGGGACAGCCACAAGCTGAAGAATCTTGTGTAACAAACGGTCACTAAAAATATTTCAGATTTTCACAAAACAAGCAGTAAAGGAAAAGAAAAGTAAAATTATCTTAAAGTTAGAGATTTCAATTCTAAAGTTATGCTATGTATGAATTAAAAGGTTCAGTATCTTCACTAAGAAACCAACTTTATTGTACACATATATGCAAGTTACATTTATTTTGAAATGCCAATGTAATAGAAGTCTGAGAGTGGTAGTTAAAGGATTGATTTGGAATCACGCCACCAGTTCCATACTGTCAGCCTAACCTCAGTGGTGGGAAAATTATTGGAAAAAATCCTGAAAGACAGGATAAATCTGCATTTGGAAAGGCAGGGATTAATTAAGGACAGTCAGCACAGATTTGTTAAGGGAAGATCGTGTTTGACTAACCTGATTGAATTTTTAGAGGAGGTAACCAAGAGGGTCGATGAGGGTAGTGCGTACAATGCAGTATATATGGACTTTAGCAAGGCTTTTGATCAGGTCCCAAATGGTAGACTGGTCATGAAGGTTAAAGCCCATGAGATACAGGGCAAAGTGGCAAGTTGGATCCAAAATTGGCTAGGGGATTGGAAGCCAAGCATAATGATTGATGGATGTTTTTGTGACTGGAAGGATGTTTCCAGTGGGGTTCCGCAGGGTTTAGTACTGGTCCCTTGCTTTTTGTGGTATAATATCAACGATTTAGATTTGAATATAGGGAGTATGATTAAGAAGTTTGCAGACGACACTAAAATTGGCTGTGTGGCTGATAATGAAGAGGAAAGTCATGGACTGCAGGAGGATATCAATCGAGGACAGGTTAGATGCAGGAAGAATGTTCCCGATGTTGGGAAAGTCCAGAACCAGGGGTCACAGTCTAAGGAGAAGGGGTAAGCCATTGAGGACCAAGATAAGGAGAAACTTCTTCACTCAGACAATTGTGAACCTGTGGAATTCTCTACCACAGAAAGTTGTTGACACCAGTTCGTTAGATATATTTAAAAGGGAGTTAGATGTGGCCATAATGGCTAAAGGGATCAAGGGGGAAAGAGAGAAAGCAGGAATGGGGTACTGAAGTTGCATGATCAGCCATAATCATATTGAATGGTGCAGGCTCGAAGGGCTGAATGGCATACTCCTGCACCTATTTTCTATGTTTCTATGTTTACTGGTCAGGTGGGCAGAGCAGTGGCAAATGGAATTTAATTCAGAGAAGTGTGAAGTGATGCATTTTGGGAGGGCTAATAAGGAAAGGGTATACATATTAAGCAGTAGGCCACTTAATAGTGTAGATGAACAAAGGGACCTTGGAGTGTTTGTCCACAGATCTCTGAAAGTAGCAGGCCAGGAGGATAAGGTGGTTAAGAAGGCATACGGAATGCTTGCCTTTATTGGTCGAGGAATAGAATATAAGAGAAGGGAGGTTATGCTTAAATTGTATAATATTTTGGTGAGGCCACAGCTGGAGTATTGCGTGCAGTTCTGGTCACCGTATTATAGGAAGGACGTCTTTGCAATAGAGAGAGTGCAGAGAAGATTTACTCGGATGCTGCCTGGAATGGAGAATCTTAGTTATGACGACAAATTGGATAGGCTGGGTTTGTTCTCATTGGAACAGAGGAGGTTGAGAGGAGACCTCATTGAGATGTACAAAATATTGAGGGTCCTGGACATAATGGATAGTAAGGGTCTCTTTCCATTGGTGGAGGGGTCTATTACGAGGGGGCATAGTTTTAAGGTGGTTGGTGGAAAATTTCAAGGGGATTTGTGGGGGGGGTGGGCTTCTTTACGCAGAGGGTTGTGGGAATCTGGAACTCGCTGCCTGGAAGAGTGGTGGACACAGAAACCCTCACCATTTTTGAGATGGTTGGATGGGCATTTAAAGTGCAGTAACCTACAGGGTTACGGACCTAGAGCTGGTAATTGGGATTAGACTGGATGACCACTTGTTGGACGGAGCAGATAAAATACGGTCAGCGTGATCGCCTGGACTAGTTTCGATCACCTGGATGGATCGGAGAGGAACTTTCCCAGATTTTTTACTCCCTAAATTGGCCTGGGTTTTTTATCTATTTTTTGCCTCTCCCAGATCATCACATGGCTCCAGTTGGAGTGGAGTGTAGAATGTTTCAGTATAAGGGGTGTCGCAGTTGTGTGAGGCAGACTGGTTGGGCTGGGTGCTCTTTACCTTTCCACCATTGTTCATAGGTTTATATGTAACCTTTCGGGCTGCTGACCAAGGGCCATGCGGCTCTTTATCAATCGGTGCGGACACGATGGGCCAAAATGGCCTCCTTCTGCGCTGTAAATTTCTATGTTTCCATGTAAGCACACCCTCACATCGGCTCTGTCGCAGCCAATAGACAACTTTGTGCTTGCAGGTTTACACATGTGTGTTCTGCTTTGCTGCCAGTAAATTGTCGAATGATTTAAGAGCATAGCTCGGAGTGCCCACTGTTGCAGCATTAAGACAAACTTTGCTTTGTTTATAAAGTGTCCAGGACACCGCATCGGAGTCATACGCAATGCGGTGATGAACCCAAGCAGTACGAGATGGGCTCCCCGAGGAGGTTTTGCACAGCAGCATTCGACAGCTGATTCCAGAATCACTGCAAAATAGAAATAGCACCGCAGCAACACAGAAGTGGCAGCTTAACTGCACAGAAATAGATGGTTATACTATAGACTTCTTATTTCTTTAACATTGAAAACAATTAACTATATAACTAATAAGGGACCCAATTATGAAATACAATTTCCACAGAATTCCTGTGTGATCCACTATTTTGAAAGCACCTTGTATGGGGTCACATAGGTCACTTACATTACACCCACCATTTGGTCTATAGAGGTCTCTTATACAATGTGTTATTATTCACCACTGGTATAAAAGAACGAACTTGCAATTATACAAGCATCTTTCACGTCCTCAGAATGTCCCAAAGTGCTTCACAGTCAACGAGTTACTTTTGAAGAGTCGTCACCATCGTGATGTAGGAAGTCAGCAGCCGATTTGCGCATATCCACCTCACCTTGTGGGTGGGGCCACTGCTTAACATCACATCTGAAAGATGGCACTTCTGACAATGCAGCACTCCCTCAATACTGCACTGAAGTACCGACCTAGATCATATGCGTAAGTCGTGGAATGGGACTTGAACCCACAACTTTGACTCAGAGGTAAGAGTGCCATCAGTAAGTCAAGGAGTCACTATGCAAAATATTTTAGTGGTTCGTGTGTATATAAATTATGTGGCAATTCAAGCACTTTCCTGGAACCAATGCAATAGTGCTATGGTGAACCACATTCATACTGCTGGTAGTTACCCAAGGACACTTTATTTTAACAAAATAGCTGATGCAGCATTACTTTAATTTTTGACTGTAAGAATTGGACTGGAACTCCATTTTTTTATTGATCACTGAGCGGGTGTACGATCCTGCAATATCTCTTGGAATCCAGTCAACAAAATTCTCAAAAATCATTTGTCCAAAAATCTATCAACTGTTGATCAATTTTCAATTATGAACAACAGTATTATTAATCGAGCTAAAACAAAATTATACATTTTGGACCCAAGGCGATTTAAAGTTTCTGCATTAATAATTTAGAAATGTACCTGTTTACGAAAGATATAGTTACAACTGTAACAAGGACAACAGAAGATGACGCGGTGAGTCGATGCTCCAATGACCCATGTCGTAGAGTCGTCGGAAGATTGAATCCAGCAATTCTCCACAGTGTAACTTTTGGATTCCGACAGTCCCACTGGGGGAAGGTGCCAACCTGGAGCCAAGTCCTCCGCAACAAAAGTCAGACTGAAAGTTATCCTGTCACAGTCACACGTTTCCTCGTTCTGATGCAAAAGTGGCAGAGGTTTTCTCAGGAGGAGGAGAGAGGAAAAAGAAAGGATACTTTATCCCAGTTAGATCGGGCTCGGTTGTCTTCTTCAACTCACTGATGGCTCACTTCTCATCCTGCACTACAGTCCTGGGATTTAAAAGCTGCTGATGGAAAGATGACACCCTACTTGGCACTGCTCATCAGAACTCAGGTCACCTCAACAATGGGTAGTGTACAGTACATGACTGCAGATAACCCCTCACTGGCAACACATAACTCACCTGTTATACCCTTAATTTGGGTTGGTGTAATGATTGAAAACTGCAAAAAGTTGCGACAATGCATACATTGTCGCACAATTCACAGGACAGAAATGGAAGAAACTGGTTATCCAGTAAGGTAGCAATCCAATGTCAGGGTTCAGAGATACTATAAACCACAAATATCAAAGTCAAGCCATTTGCGATCTTTATTTCCCATCTCCCCACCGCTACACACAGAAATTTCTCCCTTCCTCAATGTCCACATTTTAAAGCAGACATAACTGGACAGCAACCTACTTCCTGCCCTCCCTTGCCTCACAATGTTATGGCCAATTGTAGCATCCTAATGGCTGCCGCTGCTGAAATCAGCTAACACAACAACAACTTTCATTCATATGGCACCTTTAGAAACATAGAAACATAGAAAATAGGTGCAGGAGCAGGCCATTCAGCCCTTCTAGCCTGCACCGCCATTCAATGAGTTCATGGCTGAACATGAAACTTCAGTACCCCCTTCCTGCTTTCTCGCCATAACCCTTGATCCCCCGAGTAGTAAGGACTTCATCTAACTCCCTTTTGAATATATTTAGTGAATTGGCCTCAACTACTTTCTGTGGTAGAGAATTCCACAGGTTCACCACTCTCTGGGTGAAGAAGTTTCTCCTCATCTCGGTCCTAAATGGCTTACCCCTTATCCTCAGACTGTGACCCCTGGTTCTGGACTTCCCCAACATTGGGAACATTCTTTCTGCATCTAACCTGTCTAAACCCGTCAGAATTTTAAACGTTTCTATGAGGTCCCCTCTCATTCTTCTGAACTCCAGTGAATACAAGCCCAATTGATCCAATCTTTCTTGATAGGTCAGTCCCGCCATCCCGGGAATCAGTCTGGTGAACCTTCGCTGCACTCCCTCAATAGCAAGAATGTCCTTCCTCAAGTTAGGAGACCAAAACTGTACACAATACTCCAGGTGTGGCCTCACCAAGGCCCTGTACAACTGTAGCAACACCTCCCTGCCCCTGTATTCAAATCCCCTCGCTATGAAGGCCAACATGCCATTTGCTTTCTTAACCGCCTGCTGTACCTGCATGCCAACCTTCAATGACTGATGTACCATGACACCCAGGTCTCGTTGCACCTTCCCTTTTCCTAATCTGTCACCATTCAGATAATAGTCTGTCTCTCTGTTTTTACCACCAAAGTGGATAACCTCACATTTATCCACATTATACTTCATCTGCCATGCATTTGCCCACTCACCTAACCTATCCAAGTCACTCTGCAGCCTAATAGCATCCTCCTCGCAGCTCACACTGCCACCCAACTTAGTATCATCCGCAAATTTGGAGATACTGCATTTAATCCCCTCGTCTAAATCATTAATGTACAATGTAAACAGCTGAGGCCCCAGCACAGAACCTTGCGGCACTCCACTAGTCACTGCCTGCCATTCTGAAAAGTACCCGTTTACTCCTACTCTTTGCTTCCTGTCTGACAACCAGTTCTCAATCCACGTCAGCACACTACCCTCAATCCCATGTGCTTTAACTTTGCACATTAATCTCTTGTGTGGGACCTTGTCGAAAGCCTTCTGAAAGTCCAAATATACCACATCAACTGGTTCTCCTTTGTCCACTTTACTGGAAACATCCTCAAAAAATTCCAGAAGATTTGTCAAGCATGATTTCCCTTTCACAAATCCATGCTGACTTGGACCTATCATGTCACCATTTTCCAGATGCACTGCTATGACATCCTTAATAATTGATTCCATCATTTTACCCACTACTGAGGTCAGGCTGACCGGTCTATAATTCCCTGTTTTCTCTCTCCCTCCTTTTTTAAAAAGTGGGGTTACATTGGCTACCCTCCACTCCATAGGAACTGATCCAGAGTCAATGGAATGTTGGAAAATGACTGTCAATGCATCCGCTATTTCCAAGGCCACCTCCTTAAGTACTCTAGGATGCAGGCCATCAGGCCCTGGGGATTTATCTGCCTTCAATCCCATCAATTTCCCCAACACAATTTCCCGACTAATAAAGATTTCCCTCAGTTCCTCTTCCTTACTAGACCCTCTGACCCCTTTTATATCCGGAAGGTTGTTTGTATCCTCCTTAGTGAATACCGAACCAAAGTACTTGTTCAATTGATCCGCCATTTCTTTGTTCCCCGTTATGACTTCCCCTGATTCTGACTGCAGGGGACCTACGTTTGTCTTCACCAACCTTTTTCTCTTTACATACCTATAGAAACTTTTGCAATCCGCCTTAATGTTCCCTGCAAGCTTCTTCTCGTACTCCATTTTCCCTGTCCTAATCAAACCCTTTGTCCTCCTCTGCTGAGTTCTAAATTTCTCCCAGTCCCCAGGTTCGCTGCTATTTCTGGCCAATTTGTATGCCACTTCCTTGGCTTTAATACTATCCCTGATTTCCCTAGATAGCCACGGTTGAGCCACCTTCCCCTTTTTATTTTTACGCCAGACAGGAATGTACAATTGTTGTACTTCATCCATGCGGTCTCTAAATGTCTGCCATTGCCCATCCACAGTCAACCCCCTAAGTATCATTCGCCAATCTATCCTAGCCAATTCTCGCCTCATACCTTCAAAGTTACCCTTCTTTAAGTTCTGGACCATGGTCTCTGAATTTACTGTTTCATTCTCCATCCTAATGCAGAATTCCACCATATTATGGTCACTCTTCCCCAAGGGGCCTCGCACAATGAGATTGCTAATTAATCCTCTCTCATTACACAACACCCAGTCTAAGATGGCCTCCCCCCTAGTTGGTTCCTCAACATATTGGTCTAGAAAACCATCCCTTATGCACTCCAGGAAATCCTCCTCCACCGTATTGCTTCCAGTTTGGCTAGCCCAATCTATGTGCATATTAAAGTCACCCATTATAACTGCTACACCTTTATTGCATGCACCCCTAATTTCCTGTTTGATGCCCTCCCCAACATCCCTATTACTGTTTGGAGGTCTGTACACAACTCCTACTAACGTTTTTTGCCCTTTGGTGTTCTGCAGCTCTACCCATATAGATTCCACATCATCCAAGCTAATGTCTTTCCTAACTATTGCATTAATCTCCTCTTTAACCAGCAATGCTACCCCACCTCCTTTTCCTTTTATTCTATCCTTCCTGAATGTTGAATACCCCTGAATGTTGAGTTCCCAGCCCTGATCATCCTGGAGCCACGTCTCCGTAATCCCAATCACATCATATTTGTTAACATCTATTTG
The DNA here is from genome assembly GCF_044704955.1 of Pristiophorus japonicus. NCBI lineage: Eukaryota > Metazoa > Chordata > Chondrichthyes > Pristiophoridae > Pristiophorus > Pristiophorus japonicus. Next base: position 107,066,540 of record NC_091994.1, read on the forward strand.
CACAATTAATTCATCCACCTTATTGCGGATACTCCTTGCATTAAGACACAAAGCCTTGAGGCTTGTTTTATTAACACCCTTTGTCCTTTTAGAATTTTGCTGTACAGTGGCCCTTTTTGTTCTTTGCCTTGGGTTTCTCTGCCCTACACTTTTCCTCATCTCCTTTCTGTCTTTTGCTTTTGGCTCCTTTTTGTTTCCCTCTGTCTCCCTGCATTGGTTCCCATCCCCCTGCCATATTAGTTTAAATCCTCCCCAACAGCACTAGCAAACACTCCCCCGAGGACATTGGTTCCAGTCCTGCCCAGGTGCAGACCGTCCGGTTTGTACTGGTCCCACCTCCCCCAGAACCGGTCCCAATGCCCCAGGAATTTGAATCCCTCCCTGCTGCACCACTGCTCAAGCCACGTATTCATCTGCGCTATCCTGCGATTCCTACTCTGACTATCACGTGGCACTGGTAGCAATCCCGAGATTACTACTTTTGAGGTCCTACTTTTTAATTAGCAAAATGTCTCACGGCACTTTTACAGGAGCGTTATCTAACAAAATTTGGTACAAAGCCACATAAGGAAATTAGGACAAGTCACCAAAAGCTTGGTCAAAGAGGTCGGTTTAAAGGAATGTCTTAAAGGAGGAAAGGTAGAGAGGTGGAGAGGTTTAGAGAGGGAATTCCAGAGCTTAGGGCCGAGGTAGCTGAAGGCACGGCCGCCAATGGTAGAGCGAAGGAAGTGGGGGATACGCAAGAGGCCAGACTTGGAATTAAATCTGGGCCCTTCGTGCTTTGTGCATCATAATGCTGGGCGGTGAATGAACATCAATGTACATCCATTGACTCAAGGTGCCTCAGAGCAAAGACTGTTGAACTGGATTTGTTAATTAAGCTCCCTTACTCGATTGGATTCAGTAATTACTCAGCCACTTCTCCAGTGAGGCCATTAGCATTTACTGGGTAATTAAAAACAAATCAAACCAAAACAGTCTGAAGGAAACAAGAGGATCTTGATCATAATCATTTCCAATAGTTGTTTTTCTTAAAAGGGGTTAGAAGAGTAAGGCTCCCTTAAGTAACCAAGAAAGTACAGCCTTGCATTTGTTTGACTACTAAGACTGCTTGGTTTTAAAAATAAAACAATAAATATATTTACTAAGTGACACATTTATCATATGATGCTTTTACAACTGAGATTGCTACTTCAGCTGTATCAAGTTATATGAAGTTGTTTAAGCCTTAACAAATAATACTAATTGGAAGCTTCACATGTGGCAACAGTTGGCTCATGCAGTGCACCATGCTTCTTAATCTAAACAATAAATAACCCCATGTGTATTTTGCTGCATCAGCTAACCATGCAAAGTTCTGATTTACAATTTCATCATTACTGAAGAAGCAATTGTGATCTGCTCTTTACAACCATCAGCATTTCACAAGTTAGATACAAGAAAAATAACCCAGACCAACTACACTATTACCATAAATACCAGACCATCACGTCATCACAGAAAAAGTAGACAGAAGAGCAGACTGTAAACCCCCAATACACGATCAAAAATAAAAATGCGATAAACCTGGAATTCTACATAATAAAAATCAACATTTGACACGTCCAGTCACCATAACCTCATGACCCTAATATCGAATCATCGAAAAATTATGACACAGAAGGAGGTCATTCGGCCCATCGTGTCCGAGCCGGTTGAAAAAGCACTACCCAGCCTAATCCCACCTTCTAGCACTAGGTCCGTAGCCCTGTAGATTATGGTTCTTTAAGTGCACATCCAAGTACTTTTCAGGCCGTGAGTTACAGACCCCCACCTCCCTCTGGGTGAAAAACATTGTCCTCAACTCCCCTCTAATCCCGCTGCCAATTACTTTAAATCCATTGACCCCTCTGCTAAGGGAAATAGGTCCTTTCTATCCATTCTATCTAGGCTCCTCATAATTTTATCATAGGCAGTCCCTTGGGGTCGAGGATGACTTGCTTCCACACTATCAATGAGTACTCAGGTGGCTGATGAACTCATTTTAAACGGTTGAAGATGCCGGTGTGTGAATTCTTTTAACGTGGGGTGGCCGTTGCACAACAGCACACGGGCTTGATGGAGCACAGTCTTGGTCCAGTGGCAAGGGGATCCAAGACGACTGAAGACCAGGCTCCACCGTATGTGCCAATACATACTCACAAACTCAAACATACTTATACGTTATTTGTCTTATAACACTCCTGTGAAGCACCTTGGGATGTTTTGCTATGTTAGATGCACTATATAATTAAAGGCACTATATAAATACAAGTTGTTGTACTTGCAGAGGCTCTTTGACCAACTTCCACACTGGTGTGCCACCAATGCTGATCAGTAAGAGGGGTGATGGGTAGAGGACATGTTTTATATGTTATACAACTCAATTAAATCTCCCCTCAGCCTCATCTGTTCTGAAGAAAAACACTCCAGCTCATCCAATCTTTCCTCATAGCTAAAGTTTTCCAGTGCTGGTAACACCCTTGTAAATCTCCTCTGCACCCTTTCTAGTGCAATCACATCCTTCCTGTTATGTGGTGACTTAATGGGCCCAAGTTTCCACATGATTTGCGCCTGATTTTTTAGGAGCAACTGGTGGAGAACGGACTATCTTAGAATTCGCAATTCTCCACATTTTTTTTTCTGCAGTTCTAGTCAGGTAGAACAGTTCTACTTTGGAACAGAATTTTTTCTTCAAAAGGGGGCGTGTCCGGTCACTGACACCTGATTTGAAAGTTTCCACAGTGAAAACGTACTCCAAACTAAAGTAGAATGGAGCAAGTGAAGATTTTTGTAGAACTGAAAAAACCTGTTCTACACATTAAAAAATCAGGCGCAGGTTACAAATTGGGCGTCCAGAACGAGGTGGGGGGGGGGGGGGGGGGGGAGGGAAGTCATTAAATTCTATAATAAATCCTTATTTATACTTCAACAAATAAATCCAACCTGAATAAACATTTATAAGCAAAGAAAAGATTAAATAAACCATCTTCCTACCTGTGTGAAAGTGCTTCAGGCACAGAGAATTCTGCAGTCAGCCTGAGGCGCCCGTTCTGCCCGCCTGGGGGGGGGGGGAAGAGAAGAGAAAGAGGAGGGGAGAGAGGAGGCGCCCATTCTGCCCGCGGGAGGGGGGGGGGGGAAGGGGGGTGGTGTAGGAGGCGCCCGTTCTTCCCACGGGGGTGGGGGGGGGCGGAGGAGAGGAGGCGCCCGTTCTTCCCACCGGGGGGGGAGGAGACAGTGAGAAGGCTGCAAGTGCTGATGTGCTGATGGCAATGTGCTTTTCTTAAAAAAATGTTCAAAAATTAAACAGCTACAAAGAACTACAAAAATGGCCGAGTGCCAATGTTCTTTTCACACTGAGCATGCGCGAATGCTCCAACGCGCACGCGCAGCGTTGCCGGCAGGAAAAAAACTAATTTAAATAGTACCCGCCCCCTCCCACTTACAAAATCGGCGCGAGTGTAGGCTCCGCCCCCTGGGCGCCGCGCCAGGCAGACAAGGAGCTGCAGGGCTCTCCAGAATCGCGATTTTTTTTTTAGGCGCTGTTTTAGGCGCGAAAAACGGGCGCCCAGCTCGGAGGGGCGCCCGTTTTTTATCGTGTGGAAACTTGGGCCCAATGTGCTGCACGCAGTACTCAGTTGTGGCCTAACCTGTGTTGCATACAGTTCTAGCATAACTATAAACAGAATCAAGGAACGCAAACCCAATATATATATTTGGTGCAATAATGAAGTATAAAATTCATACTATCAGAAGACATCAGCCAAAATTCCAAATACCTGTAAAAGCAAACCCGAGTTATTTAGTTACTCAATGGACAGGCACAACAATCGTGCTTGCCCACTTGCCCAAAACAACAGGCTATCATTTTTTAAATTGCCTGATTGTGTAATCCAATGTAATTTACACTTCATATACAGTACATGCTTTCTACTGTTCCATTCTCATTGCCATGAGACACTTTAATTAGCACTGACAGGCAACACAGCTCCACCCATCTTAGCAGACAGAAAACAGATTAGCATCTGCGAAGTGTCTGCCCAGTTCTTCTGCAGGGAATTACTTCCTTCCCGAGTTTCGTACCTGCCAGTACACGTCTAAACACCATCTAAATGAATCCAGCTCTTGATGACTAAAGGCACTGCCTGATGTTTTACGCAGTTGAAGAGCCCAGCTTCAATCCATAGTCTGTGCTTTTAGAAGAACTTCTGTGGGGCAACAGTTAGGACTCAACATGTGGCCTCAGCACCCATGGACTCATGGAGGGGAGGGGGGGATTCGGGGAAGTCAGCCAAGTTCCCACTCCTAACTGCTATCCCACAACACCTGCTGAAAAGTGCTCGTGTGGAAGTTAACCCTCACCCAAGCAAAATCCAGATTGGCTGTGGGATATTTTCATGGTCAAATCGCATGGCAACATTACCTCAACCCATCGAGCCAGTTGGGGAAGGCATCAGAGCCCATGGAACCATACCCCAACAAGATCAGGACCTTCAAGTGAGATGGTGTTAAAATATGTCTTGTGAGTTCAAGCCACAACCCATTTGCCAGTGCTGCCTTCCACAAGTACCCAAATGATAGAAGCAGCTGATTTGACAGAGTCTGAATCACGACTACCAACTACAGGAACAGCAGCAACTATACTACATCCATGACTGGATGAAACTTCAGTACGACCTGGAAACACTGCAAGTTAAGAGGGGAGGGGGGGGGGGGGGAGAAGAAACTTTCGGGAAAAAAATCATATAGCTGGAGTCATGGAAGGAGCAATACTATGAAAATTAACCAAGAGATTTAAATGATACAGCACCTGCTATATAAGCTCATGAAGGTTTGATAAGCTCAGAAACCAGTCATGATCCAATCTGTGATGTGCAACACAACTTAGCATAGTGCAAATTTGACCCACTTCATGGATTGATTTGAAGTTGGCATCATTTTGGACACATGCTATTACTACTTTGTGGACATCTTCATGCCAAACATCCCCCTCCTAATAAACTCCTGCAACATTGGAAATTTTTGAAATTTGACTATATCAGTATGCATCCATTGAATGAGATTTTTTTCTTTTAAATTTCAGTATTGTCTATTATACAAGATAACCGATATGAAAGATTCAACCACCCACTTTGTAATGTCAGTATTTGTGCATGAATATATACAGTATATCTCCTCCTAGTTCTCATTTACATACTGGCCCTCCGTGACATCATCCAAAACACAGCATCAGTTTCCGCGCCCAGTTCTACCTCACCATCATCTCTCTCGACCCCTCCAATGTCTCTAAATTGTCACACTGCTTGTCTGACATCCAGTACTAGATGAGCAGAAATTTCCTTAAATTAAACGCCACTAGCTCCGTTCCCTGGCCACCGACTCCATCCCTCTCCCAGCAACTGTCGGAGGTTGAACCAGACTGCTTGCAATCTTGGTGTCATACCCCGAGATAAGCTTTCGACGATCTGCGCCATCATGAAGACCGCCTATTTCCACCTCCGGAACATCATCCGACTTCTCCCACGCTCATCTGCTGCTGAAACTCTCATCCATGCCATTGTTATCTCTAGACTTGACTATTCCAACACACTCCTGGTCAGCCTCCCATGTTCGAAAAGTAAATTTGAGGTCATTCAAAACTCTGCTTCCTGTGTCCTAACTCACACCAAGTCCCGTTCACCCATCACCCCTGTGCTCACTGACCTATATTGTCTCCCGGTTAAGCAACACATTGATTTTAAAATTCTCAACTTTGTCGTCAAATCTCTCCATGGCCTCGCCCCTCCCCATCTCTGTAATCACCTCCAGCCTCACAATCTTTCATGATGTCTGCGCTCCTCCAATTCTGGCCTCTTGAGCACCCTGATTTCAATTGCTCCACCATTGGTGGCCATGCCTTCTTCTGCCAAGGCCCTAACCTCTGGAACTCCCTCCCTAAACCTCTCCATCACCCCTTTCCCCCTGGTGTCAGCCAGTGGCCCAGTTGGTAACACCTTCACCTCTGAGCCAGAAGGTCGTGAGTTCAAGTCCCACTCCAGAGACTTGAGCACAAAAATCTAGGCTGACACTCCAATGCCTTACTGAGGGAGTGCTGCACTGTTGGAGGGTGCCGTCTTTTGGATGAGACATTAAACATGTCTATTCTCTTAGGTGAATGTAAAAGATCCTATGGCACTGTTTCGAAGAAGAGCAGGGGAGTTATCCCCAGTGTCCTGGCCAATATTAAATGAACTTAACCAAAAAAATTATCTGGTCATTATCGCATTGCTGTTTGTGGGAGTTTGCTGAGCACAAATTGACTGCTGTGTTTCTTACATTACAACAGTGACTACACTTCAAAAGATACTTCATTGGCTGTAAAGTGCTTTGGGACGTCTGGTGTTCGTGAATGGCGCGATATAAATGCAAGTCTTTCTAAGACATTCCTTAAAGCCTACCTCTGACCAAGCTTTTGGTCATCTGCCCTAATATTTCCTGTGTGGCTTGGTGTCAGATTTTGTTTCATTATGCTCCTGTGAAGCGCTCGAGACGTTTTATGTTAAAGGCGCTATATAAAGTTGCTGTTGTATATCTGCAGTTTTGTATGTAGTTGCTTCACTGGGAGCATCAGCATAGGTAAAGCCCAAATCATAGTACAGAGTGTCAGTACAATTAGTGTAGTGCCAGTAGCCTCATCTCATATGTCTTGCTAACTAATTGATAAACTGCTAAAACGGTCAAAATTTTTAACTATTTGGCATTATTCAAGGTTACAATTCTGTTCAGGAGCAATGCTTCTCAGGAAGTATTATTGGTCATTTATTGGAGACGCTTTTGTGTGAAATGTTTCAGTAAATAACCAATACAGATAAAGCGCACAACACTTTTACTCTGAGTCAGAAAGTTGCGAGTTCAAGACCCACTACTGAACTTGAGCATATAATCTAAATTGACACTCCAGTACAGGACTGAGGGTGTGCTGCATTGTCAGAGTCTTTCATGAGGTATTAACCCGAGGTCCTGTGTGCTAGTTCCAGTTGTTCATGTGAATATTAAAGATCCACTGGCACATTTTAAAGTAGAACAGAGTTCTCCTAGAGTCCTAACCAACATTCCTCTCTCCAGCAAGTCATTCATCTCACTAATTGTGAGATCTTGTTGTGTAAACATGGCTGCCTCTTTTGCCTACAGAACAATAGTCACTGCACGTCAATGTACTTTGTTGTATTACTTCGAGATGTTTGAAAGATGCGGTAAAATACTATACAATTGCAAGACTTTCTTTTCACAGGACCAGCAGCCTCTCATACTATTCCAAAGTGGCCATTCTTTACTTCTTAGTCTGCAATGAATGTTGGTAGGTTGGGAGCCATGAAAACTTGTGTATTATGTCCATAAAGGTGTACTTCCTGTGGACGTCACAAGTTAGTGACCAGAACTGAGAATTCCAGTCAATTTCTCCCACCTCTCAATTTGAGGGATGCCGAGACAATTGCTGTACCCTCACTGCCTCACTGGGTTTTTTTCCTCTGAGTTTGATTAGTTTGTTTAATATATATCTTTTTATTTTAAATGCAGTCATTTCATTACTAATCTCATGATCCAATGTCATGTCCACCTCCCTGGTGAATACAAAGTAATTATTTCATATTTCTGCCATCTCTATATCACTGGCTGTAGTATTATCCTGTCCATCCCTTAGTGGCCCTATTCCCATCCCGATCTTCCATTTGTATTGATGTGCCTGTAAAATATTTTACTACTTTCTTTTATGTTTCTGGATAATTTAATTTCATTGTTCCTCTTTGCCTTCCTAATTGATTTTTTTTGGACTTCTCTCCTAATCGCTTCGTATTCTCCCTCATCATGCACTCTACTGCTGTCCTTAATGTACACCTCTTTCTTTAGCCTTAATTGTTCCCTTATGACTTTATTTATCCATGGTGTCCCATTCATGTTTAGCTTGTTCTTCAGTGGAATATATTTTTCCTGGGCTCTGTTGAACATAGTTTTAAATGTTTCCCATTACTGTTCTAAATCATTGTTGTCCATTTTATTTTCCCCAAATTCGATTCTCAGCCCCTCAAAATCAGCTTTTCTCCAAGCTATTACCCTGGGCTTTGTCATAATTGTTTGTGTCCTTCTCAATTATTACTTTAAAGCATATTATATCATGGTCACTATTGTCAAGATGTTCCCCTACTTTTACTTCTCTTATCTGCTCTGGTTCATTCCCTATTACTAGATCCTCTAGCCAATCCTCCCTTGTTGGGCGTTTTACATACTGGGTTAGAAAGACGTCCTGTACACATTGTAGGAACTCCATTGTCCTTCATCTAGCTCTTCTGTCCAATTAATATTGGGGTAGTTGAAATCCTCCATGATTATTATTCTATGTTTTTTACTCTTCCCTAATTTGTTTGCATATTTCTTCCTTCACCTACCTTCCAATGTTAGGTGGCCTGTAGACTACCCCTATTAGTGTGTTTAATCCTTCATCATCTTTTATCTATAACCAAAAAGATTGTATTTCTGTCTTGTTGATAGCTGTGTCACTTTTTTCTACTAACATTGTTATCTCTAATAAGTACAGCTACTCCACCTCCCTTTTTCCCTCAATCTTTTCTAAATAGGTTGTGCCCTGCAATATTTAATTCCCAGTCCTGATTTTTCGATAGCCATGTCTCAGTAATCCCTACTATGCCTGGTTCCTCGCAACGCCGATTGCTTCCAGCTCCCTTGTTTTATTACGGACATGGTGCGCATTGCTGTACAGAATTCAAGTTACCATTCCACTAGTTTAAAAGATTAATATTAGTGTTTATAATCTGGTAATTAAATTAACTAATTTTTCTATTTTACTGGTATAATGTTAGTTTGTGTATCACCATTATTATTGAATAAATAATTAAGATTTGTTGGCTCACGATCCCTTATATTTCTGCAAAGTGGCTCTGAGCATAGAGTGGTGGAATTCTGGAACTCTCTTCCCCAAAAAAGCGATTCAGGCCAGGTCAATTGAAAAATTCAAAACTGAAATTGACAGAATTTTGTTTGGTATGGGTTTAACGGATATGGAGTTAGGATACAAATCGACCATGATCTAACTGAATAATGGAACAGGCTTGAGAGGCTGAAGTTCTTAAGTTCCTTCCGATGACGAGTTAACTATAGAGAAAAGTTCTACATATATACAATTAATGCTCACCTACCAGACTATAATTTTAATTCTATCACCTTTTCACATTTAAAAACAAAGTCATATAAACAAACAATCCCAATTTTGCTGTGAACTCATGGCAACTATTTTGGTTGACTAAATTGTGTTTTCTCCTATAGGAGCAGCATGATTAAAGATGTATGGTTAGATGGAATCATGGGCCAACACAGTGTCCCCTCAGAGTGATTGGATCTCCGGATGGAACTGCCCCAATAGCAAGTTCACAATCTCAGCCAAACTGTTAGGGTGCAGTAGGGGTAAGCTATTAATGTTTGCAGAGAGAGTCCTGACCAATTCCACAGACCTTCCAGTGGAAGAGATCAGGAAGAAAATATATTTTAATACTGACCAAAAACCTTCTTTGTAGTGGCATTTTACAAAGACCTTGTACTCGAAAAACACGATAGACACAAACTTTTAACCACTTGCCTTCTTGGTGACATTTATGCAAGATTGCAAGCCTTGCTAATGTAGGCACAGTATTTACATTGTTCACCATAAAACCACTTCAAATGTATCAATTTACAAAAATGTTTTGAGGTGCCACGTTGAGATATTATCATCACCTCATTCTATAAATATTTAAAATTAACAAAAGTCTTTCCAGGCAGTTGCACATTATTTCAAAAGAAAACTATTCTATATTTTTTTCCCAATGCCAATGCAGTGCAACACCAACTTAACACAATACTACAACATTTAGGGGGCTTCGGAGAGCCACTGTTTATAAATCCTGTCGTATAGTCATTGCATTTAAATACAGAATGTTACAAGCATTCTTGGAGCAACTTTCATTCAGACTACTTCGGGACTGCTTTGATATTCTGCTGTTCGGACTGCCAAAGGTACCAGAAAGGTCTTGACCAGAGTTTTACTATTGCTGATGACTTTCTGCAGTAAAGGTGCATGAGGATGGGATGTGGCGCCATGACATATGGGCACTGTGTTTACAAAATGTCGACAATACCTGTATAGATTTGCTGCAACACAGTGCCACTTCTGTCATCACTACACTTGCTTTCAGGAAACGTCATCTGAACTTGGGTTAACAATACGCTGATCGGAATTGGATTCAAGGTGGATCCGAGTAGGTACCAATAAAGATTGCATTAAGCAACAATATCCATTTACAAATAGCGAATGATGCAAGATTCAAATTAAAAGAGATAGTTTTGTAGTTATACAGCTCTACTTTATTTTTTTTCTTAAAAATTTACATAAACACACCGCATTTGTTTCGAATGACAAGTTGTTATTTTTTTTTTTAATTTTCCTTTTGCAAATGAACTCGGGAGTCAAAACCCTGAAGTTCAAGTATCCAAAAGAACTATCATCTGAGGTCCCACCCATTACTGAAAACCACCAATCACTGTCCACATCAAATCCATCCTCCTACCATTTTCCTAACCAAACAACTGACAGGCCCAAATAGTTCTCACACCCACATAGGTCCAAAAAAAAGGTATGTTATCCATGCTTGGAGGAAACCAATCAGATGCAAATTATATAAATACAATAATCTGCTTTAAATAGGTCTTAAAAAGAAAATGTACACATTGCCAGCAAAATAATGATATCATTTTTATTGCTATGATTTGATTTCCCTTCTCTCTCCGATCCCCCCCCCCCCACCCTTACCGGCCCCCCGCCCCCTCACAAACCAAAAGAAATTGCTGACAATCCTTTACTTTCCAAAATGAGAGGCAGAGAAGGACAGCTAGCTATTCAGGAAAGAGTCACCATTTTCTGTTTAATGCTGATCAAACGTTGAAAAATAGCAGCATAAAGCCTTGCAGCATTAATAATGAAGATTTCATAATAAATATTTGACAAGGCAAGGAATCTACAAGAAAACACAGCCTTTTAGGATAGGCCAGAATAAATAAGCCTACCTCCGAGGGCTGAAGAGATCATCCATGGTCAAAACAAGTCCTTTAGGTTTAATTATATCCCCAAGTCTGGCTATAGTCTGCACTGAAAGCAAAACTCTCCCTTTTTCCTACTCTCAGTACTCAAAATGGTGGCACACGCAGTCTCTGAGAGACCTCAGAAAGCTTTCACTGAGCTTGTGCTATGACCTCAGCCACCACGCAGAGCGTAAAAACTTCCCCTCAAAATGTCAGCACTGAGCATGTGCCATGACCCTGCCTCCCTCACATACAGAGCAATCAATCTCTCCCTTTATGTTCTCTAAATAAGCATGCTGAACCAGCTCCCAGCTCCAGGGAGCTTTAGCGAGCATTCTGAAAGAAAAGGGCCCTATCAAGGGGGGTACTGTGACTAACATCAAACCAAGATCACTTCAGATTCAAGTTGGTCAGTTTAAGGTACGTCTAAATTGCTGCCACACTACACGCAATTAAAAACAGTAAACAAATTTGAAACAGTTACAGTCCGGGTAAAAATACCATGCTCATCTGTGAGCGGAGCAACCACTTCATATATTTTTTTAAAGTAATTGCATTCTTCTAAAAAAAATTGACACTTATAATTTCTTACTACAAAACACAAAGTTTTCCCAATGGAAATCCTTCTTCCTTCTAAAGGGGACTATGGAAAAGGAGATTAAAACAAATATATTCCTGTTGATTTTGCTTAATTTTTGTTCATTATAATTATTTGTATTCAGCAAAATGGCTCAAGTAAATATATTGTTGGGTATGTTAAATTGGGTTTAAATGAACAGAATTCATTATTGTTATAGAATCATAGAATCTTATAGCACAGAAGGAGACCATTTAGCTCATCATGCCTGTGCCAGTTCTTTGCATCCATTTAGTCCCCCCCCCCCCCCCCCCGCCGCCAAGTCTTTCCCCACAACTCTGTAATGTTTTTCCTTTCCAAGTATATATCCAATTCCCTTTTGAATGCTGCGATTGAATCTGCTTCCACTCCCCTTTAAGGCAGTGCATATTGTTTGGAACTTTGCAGATTATATTTAAATTAGTGTCATTTCAAAAAGGTAGCAGCATTTTGCACTTTTACAATAATGTTTGTTATTACTAAGCTTTGGACTGTCGAGCCTTTCTCATTTCCTGCCTATAACACGTTTGAATAGACCGCCATCCTGCGCCCCAGATTTCTGTAGCTCACAAGCCTTTTTTTAAAGAAATCATTTCAATGCAAAATTAAATTTCACAGGTTTCTGTTATTCTTCTTTTCAAAATATAAGAGCAAATAAAATATACATTTGGAAGATGTCACAGCACACCTCATCAGTGCAGTGCATATGGTACGACAGATCTAAGGCTTTCAGGTGTGATCCAACAATCCATTGTATTTCTTATTTCAGATTGTGTTGCAAGGAGGCACCAAGCAGAGTCCAGTTGTGTGTGTGCACTTGTATCTGAGAGAGCAGCCATGAGAGCGAGTGTCAGACTACGGCACAATTAAAGGTGCCACGCCAATGTCATTTTGTAGATTTGGATCAATACATTAACGCTCTGAAGAATGCAGAACCATTTCAGTCTTCAAGGCAAGAGTTAAGAGGCAACAAAATGATTTTTTTTAAAAAGGCTCTATCAATTTGAATTAAGGGAAAAAGGATTGTAGATGCCTCAAAATTGTACTTCACAAAATAATTTCCAGAATAATTGCAAAAGCTCCCAATGCAACAGTAGCAAATCCCTTCAATGACAAGAGGATTAAAATCCCAATGCATCTGAGGAAACAAAAAACATTTTAAAAAATTATATTCTTCTTTAACTATTCTGAATCACTACAGTCCTTAATATTCAGTCCTCAAGAACTGTGGATCTCCAATGAAAGAAGCTTCCATCGTAACTGCACTAACCAACACGGAAAAATAAAGCCACTATGTCAACATGGCATATTTGATTAGTCAGATGGTGGGAGCAAATCATTTGACGTTTTAGAAAAATAGGAAGAAATTGCTGGGGGAGGTGGTATTCTCTTCCAGACAATTCACAAAGCAAGTATAACAGCGCCGAGGAAGTTCTTGCAATTATATTTCCGAAAACACAGCGTCAGTTTCCACATGTGCGCTGATTTCAAGGGACTGCCTATGATGATGATATGTTTAGAGGAATAAAACAATATTTGACTATTGTCTTTCAAATGTACTTATAAACATACTTTACAAACATCTGCACTTATAAATTCTTTGTTCCCACCTGTGTTGGACCTACTCCCAGAGATAGAAAAAGAACAAACTTTGTGTATTTATATAGTGCCGGTCACATCCTCAGGACATCTAACTGCACTTTCCATTCAATTTGCACATAGCAAAGTCCGACAAACAGCAAATTACATAAATGACCAGTTAATTAACTTTGTTAATGTTGGTTGACCAGGACATAAGGACATAAAAAAATAAGAGCAGGAGTAGGCCATTTGGCCCTTGAGCCTGTTCCGGCATTCAATAAGATCATGGCTGATCTGATCTTGGCCTCAACTCCACTTGCCTGCCCGCTCCCCATAACTCCCTTATCAGTCAAAAATCTGTCTATCTCCACCTTAAATATATTCAATGACCAGCCTCCACAGCTCTCTGGGGAGGAGAATTCCAAAGATTCACAAGAAAAAATTCCTCCTCATTTCCGTTTTAAATGGGCAATCCCTTATTTTGAAATGATGTCCCCTAGTTCTAGATTCCACCACGAGGGGAAACATCCTCTCTGCATCTACCCTATTAAGCCCCTTCAGAATCATGTATGTTTCAATAAAATCCCCTTATTCTTCTAAACTCCAATGAGGATAGGCCAAACCTTCCTTCATAAGACAACACCTTCACCTCAGGAATCAACCTCGTAAACCTTCTCTGAACTGTCTCCAATGCAAGTATATCCCTCCTTAAATAAAGAGAGACCAGAACCATACACAACACTCCAGGTGTGGTCTCACTAACGCCCTGTACAGTTGTAGCAGGACTTCCCTACTTTTATACTCCATCCTCCTTGCATTATTTTTACATCCACCTCAACAGGCAGAGAGGATCTCAATTCAATGACTCATCCAAAAGACAGAATTCTCTGGCAATGTAGCATTTCTTTGGCGCGACAATCAAGTGTCAGCATAGATTATGTCCACAAGCCCTGTAGTGGCGCTTGAAGCTACAACCTTCTGATTTAGAGCTGAGAATGCAACCATTAAGCCAAGAGAACACTATAAAACTGACGAGAAATTTTTACAAATCGTACATCAACTTAAATTACTTGGCTTTTGCCAATTTTGAAAGTCAAAATTGACTGCGAGAATTATGTTACTGCGAATTTTTCAGAATGATACTCATGCAGGTTGGTCGCAAAATTTTTCGCTATACATATATTATTTTAGGTTTGTTGCTGCATTTTCTCTGTACTTCCCGATGGCCCACTAATGCATACGGTTGTTTTCTGCATCCCCAGTAAGCAGTAATAATGGCAACCGCTGATTTTTTGCATTCTATGTTTCAATTTTTCCCCACAGATCAAGGTCCCGGACTCTTCCCTCGGTCTCCAGCTCCTCACCTTTTCCCCTCTACCAAAGCTTCCTGTTCTACCGTGACAGATAGCTTTGGACGGCCTATGGTTTGGCTAACTGCTGATTGTGGATGGGTGGACTCAGTGATCACTGACAATTTCTTGCGAGCTGACTGTGGTAGTGGATAGGTGGCTTCCAGCAGTTGGGAACTGGTGCTGCTGGATGGCTGGCTTCTGGTTACGGATCTATGGCTTCATCCATATCATGGAGGAGTAGGAGTGAGGTTGAGGATGCTTGGATGATTAGTGGTGTTGGGAAAAATAATTTCCTTGGGCTCATTTAGATTATCAATGGATGGGGGGATGCAATCAGATAGGGACAACTTTCCTGGTGAGACAAAACGGGAGTGTTTGAAATGGGGTATGGTCAATTTCCCTTTCTGGGAGGCGGGAGTGGTAACACTGGGTCAGCAACAATTTTGCTGCTCAGTATAGAGGAGGCGTAGTGTGGGCCTGGATCATTTCATCACCCCAGGGAGTGTGGGAGGATGTCATGACCAAAGTGCTGCTTAGTGTGCAGAGTCTGGGGCGGGGGAAGGAAGAGGTGCTGGGGTGGATGGGGAGAGTCGCCACAGCAGGGTGGTGAAGTGGACAAGGGCGTGCTTGAATAATACTCTTTGGGGAAGGAGCATGCAAGGCCAATGGCCATTCTACACTGAGTGGCAGTTTTGCAGTTTTTCCCTTTCTTTTCCATGGTGTTGGGGGAGGCAGGAGTTGGCTGCTCTCTGCGGCTGGTGGGGGTGGCTGCTCTCTGCTCTGTGGGGCTGGCTACTCTCTGCTCTGTGGGGCAGGAGTTGCTCTCTGCTCTGCAAGGCGGCGGGGTGGGGAAGTGGCTGTTCTCTATTCTACTGGGGTGGGGGGGGATGTCTGCTCTCTGCTCTGTGGGGCTGGGGAGGGGGGACGAGAGGCTGCATGAACAGTACCACCGTGAAATTGATGTAAGTTGCTGTCACTTTGGTTCTTGTTTCAGTGGGCTTTCATTACCTCCATTCCTAGCGACTTTCTTCATTTCTGGTATTGCTTTTCTCGTCAGAGATTTGTTTTATGCAGTTGAGTAACTTTTGAGATCAACTTTTCCATCTACGAATCTTCACGGACATCCTCGATATTTGAAAAATTTGTTGCGCAGGTTTTTGATATATCTTGGATCTCCAGCACCATGCTTTTTAAAATTTAAATAATATTGTTGGGATTACTCAATGTTGTTCATTGAGAGGTTTTCACGCAATGTTTGATGCTGCCTCATTCCAATTAATTAATCCAACATTACATTCACAGCAACACGTGCAGGTACAGTACCTTTAGAAGCTCAGGACCGCTCCCTGTTTTTAAACACATAACACAATAGCGATTTGGACAAAAGTATTGTAATTCTTCAAATTTACAAAGGTGAAAAGAGCAGGCAGGACAAACATTACGTGACAATTTAACCAGGGTCAGCAGCATTGCAATCTGTGAGGTAACAAAGCCAATAGATTACAAAATTGTGAAGAAGTAGTTACTGCAGATGCACAAAACTAAAAAAGGAAAAAGAGGCTTGATTTCCCTCTTTGCTGCACCTGAAAACTGCGAGAAAAGGGAGCAGAGACCCGTTAGGCCAGGTTAGGGGTGGTTATTTATCAGTTCCCACTGAAAATAAAAAATCAAGACTGCATCTTCCTGAGGGAAAAATGTTTGGCATGATTTCCACATACTAAAGAATGGATCAGATGGAAGAGTGCACTGGGCTCTTGAACACCCATATGCAGAGAAATGATGAGGATCGCTCGTGTGTTTTGTCTCAACTGTTTAGTTCAGTCAAATTTTCCATACATCTTTCAAGGACTTCATTACATTGGCACATCAGTTAGCACCACCATTCATTCCTGCATACTCCGTAAATATACAATTTGATATTTTGCACGAGGACCTTGTGGTTTTCTTCCTGAATAAACTTCAAAGAAACTGGAAGATACTGTATTCATTGACAGAGCTTTCACATAATGTTCATAATGTCACCCCTCTGTGCTCGCTGACCTACATTGGCTCACAGCAACGCCTTGACTTTAAAATTCTCATCCTAGTTTTCAATCGTCTTGCTCCTGCCCATTTCTGTAACCTCCTCTAGCCCCACAACCCTCGAGATATCAGCGCTCCTTGAATTCTGGCCTCTTGAGCATCCCTGATTTTAAATCGCTCCACTATTGATGGCCATGAATTCAGTTGCCTAGGCCCCAAGCTCTGGAATTCCCTCCCTAAACCTCTCTACCACTCTTTCCTCCTTTCAGACAAACCTACCTCTTTGACCAAGCTTTTGGTCATCTGCCTAAATATCGTCCTATGTGGCTCGGTGTCAAATTTTGTTTGATAATACTCATATGAAGCGCCGTGACACGTTTTACTACATTAAACTTGTATTTATATAGCGCCTTTAACGTAGTAAAATGTCCCAAGGCGCTTCACAGGAGTGTTATAAGACAAAACAAATAAACTTGACACCGAGCCACATAAAAAGAAATTATGGCAGATATCTATAAAGCGAAGTCTGTCGAAGATTGAATACTGCTTCTACCTCTGGAGAGGCTCACACACCTAAAAAGGAAGCAAGAAAAATAGATTGTTCGGAGAACCCTTAGACACCTCTAATGTCCAATCGCCATCTCTATATTGAGATCGTTCTTATCTCACTTAATTTTATTAATATTACTATAAGTCATTGCCCTATGGTCTTTTGCACTTTCTTAGTTCCAAACACACCATCTTACCTGGTGTCCCCACTCCCTTACATCTTTAGTATGTTGAAATCAAAGTCCATTGAATTTCTCCTTTTCTAACCCATTCTTTCCGAGGGTCACAAAGCTGTACAGGACCTTACCTTCCTCAACTTCGTTTCATCCAGTAATATGGAGGCTTTTAAAAACCAAGCCTGTGGTCACATAACCAGTACTAAATTTAGCTTCTTTTACCTGTTCTGCTCATTTCAACTTTGTTAGTGTATTGCGTGATGTTTGACTTGTATTTCTCAATAAAGTGCATTTATTAAAACCAGAAAAGGCTACTGGAAGGCAATTTTTATATCGTATCTTCGCCAATTGAATTTTGTGCCGCATACTATGGATTCTTTTAAAGTCTAAACCTAAACCTCTCTTTCCTCCTTCAAGGCGCTCCTTAAAACCTACCTCACCTGCCCTAATATGTGGCTCAGTGTCAAATTGTCTTTGATAACGCTACTGTGAAGCGCCTTGGGACGATTTACTAGGTTTATAATGGTGCTATATAAATACGAGTTGCTGTTTTGCCTCATCTCGCCTCGGACAGAAAAAGCCTTTTCGATAAAATTTGAAGTAAAAATTGTAATTAAGAGGCTAAAAAGGTACAGTACAATCTGACAACTGCTGACCGAAAGATAGAGGTCTCTTTTATTTGTATTTTTCTCCCTTCCTTTCCTTAAGATGTCCACTCTTACTGTGGTTTGTATCCACAAATGCCGGTAGCCCTTGCACACCTTTCCCAAATAGCCATTCTTTATGCATGACGAGAGAGCGTGTTGGCAGGCAATTTTACTGTAGCAGCATCACAGCCCATGTTTTTTCTATTCTTGTCTGACATGCACTTGTTGGGCACAAGTTTTCCCCTCCAGTTAAAACGGCGCACCTCTCTGAGGTGTGCGAACTTTGTACTCGAAAAACAGTGCCGAAAACTTACCTCGGTATTCTCCCCGCTCCTTGGAACGTCGTAAGCCTTGGCGTGGCGCAGCACAAGCAGTGGGGGGGGCTTGCCGGTGCGGCGAGTCGTGCCTCGAAGGGCTCTCCTGCTGCTTCTTGCGTGCCTCCCGCCCCTAGCCGAAGGGCTTGCCGGTGCGGCGAGTCGTGCTTTCCGCCCCTAGCCCTAGCCGAAGGGCTTGCCGGTGCGTGCTGCAGTCGGTGACGTAGGACTTTTTATTTTTTCGTAATTTATTTATTTTTCAGTCATCATTGATGATGGTTTTTATGCTTCTTTAATGTTGTTGTAAGGGGGATATTGTTTTGCAAGGTCCTCTCAATTCCCTTCCCGTCCCCCCATCTCTGGCTACCTGCGCTGATTTCTTAACTCACTGCAATGTTTTTCTGTGTGACCACAAGTGGCCACATATGCTGGCCTAAGTTAGTTTGGAGTAACTTTTAGCTATCTAAACTTGCTTAAATGGCTGGTAACGCCCCCTTTTGAAAAAAAAACGAAACTAAAAAAAAAACCTAACGAACTCACTTGCACTGGAGCAAATTAAATGGGCAGAATTGCGATTTTTAAGAGACTCCAAAAATATCAAGTTGCTTCAAAAAAAAAACGGAGCAACTCCTGGACAAACTTGGGCCCGTTGAGTGGTAAGCACGAATGAGTAATTTAAAATGCTGAAAAACCATTGTGTGAACTTAGAACTTAGGTTGCGAGTAAATTTACAGCTAGGAGTAGATACCACAATTGGGACAGCTTCAATGAGCTCTGATACAACAGTTTAGATTTTGTCTCCTGGTCTCTGCCTTAGTATGAAACTAGGCTAAGTGAAATTATGGCTCACTTGCAACATAGATCTGATGAAACGACTATTTTAGGTGGATAAATTAGATATTTGAGCATGTAAAATCTGATCCTATGTCCAATGAGAGTATATGCATGAAGCTTCACAGCAACTTGGTAAGATTCTGTGTCCTGTTCATTTTATTTATTTTGTATCCACTGTCCTCTGTTTCACATTAGGTTGTTTTTCTTATGCACCAGTCTCTGACGATGAGGTCTAACAAGTGATCTGCTCCAAAGACTCTTTCAATAGCTGTTCTCTTGGAGGTGCACAACAGCAATCCAAAATGACTTGTTCTCCAGTTTCTCCTTCACCTTACAGGGTAAGCACTCTGCCTAGAATCTGTGTCCACTCCCCTTAACATGGCATTTTGTGCCTCTCATCACTCCATGGCAAACATGTTGCAGCACTGCATTACATTCAAAATTTATCAAGAGCATAATGAACCTAAATATAACATCGAAGTTTTAAAAAAAAATCAATAGCATTTTGTTTGGAGCTAACCGGAAATTGCATGTTTTTGATAAATGAAATTTAACATCCATTTTGTGACTTCTTGCACCAAAGGTTGGTAATTCCGTAGTGTTCTCTTTACACTGCCTAATATGACAAACCACAATCCGCGAAAAGAACCTCCTCCGACACAATAATTACTTCTTTAATTCCACCAACCATCCACCTAGATCCGCAATCATTCATTTTTGATGGCCATACACTGATTAGAATGGTATCATATTGGAATAGCTAAGATGGTCCCCATTCCTTTTCCCTCGCTCTAATTAGCAGCAAACCCAGTGGAAAACAATATATAAAAACAGAAATGTTAGTGCAGTGGTGAATCAACTAATTGGCACTAGTTTACTTTGCAAATACGGTAATGCACAGTATTTTCCAAGTGTGTTATAGTGGTAACACATCAACTCTATTAAATTCTGGCTAACCATGGATTGTTCTTTCCCCAATTTTACAAACCAGGAATTGGAAATGCTTTTATCTTGAGCAAGATTTGAGCTTCAAGTGTCAGCTCGGCTCAGTTGGTAACACCACATCGGAGTCAGAAGATTGCAGCTTCAAATCCCAATCCAGGATTCGAGTACACAACTAGGCTGACAATCCAGTGCAGTGGTGAAGGAGTTCTGAATTGTTAAGAGTTGTGTCCTTTAGATTGGATATTGAAGAAAGAAATAATGAACATATATTTATATCGCATCTTTCACATCCTCAGGACGCCACAAAGCACTTCACAGTTAAAGAATTACATCTGAATTGTAAGAATTGTTACTATCTAGACAACTGTGGTAGCCGATTTACACACGGCAAAGTCTCACAAAGTGCAAGTTAGATTAAACCAAGACCTCATTTGCCTGTTTTGTGGACATCAAAGATCCCAAGGCATTATTTGAGGAAGAGCTGAAAGTTCTCCTGGTGCTTCAGCAATCATACTTTTCTCAACCAACACCACCAAAAACAAATTAACTGATCATTTATCCACGTGTTAATTGTGATATCTTGCTGTGTACAAGTTCGGGACCTGGAATATATCACTGAAACACCTGTGAACTCATCCCTTTTAGGCGTGGAAGCAAGTCAGCCTCGATACGAGGGACCGCCGAAGAAACATAGAAACATAGAAAATAG
This sequence comes from Pristiophorus japonicus, assembly GCF_044704955.1. Lineage (NCBI taxonomy): Eukaryota > Metazoa > Chordata > Chondrichthyes > Pristiophoridae > Pristiophorus > Pristiophorus japonicus. The sequence continues at coordinate 107,087,409 of NC_091994.1, forward strand.
GTCCAGGAACAGGCCATTCAGCCCTTCTAGCCTGCAGCGCCATTCAACGAGTTCATGGCTGAACATGAAACTTCAGTACCCCCTTCCTGCTTTCACACCATACCCCTTGATCCCCGAGTAGTAAGGCCTTCATCGAACTCCCTTTTGAATATATTTAGTGAATTGGCCTCAACTACTTTCTGTAGTAGAGAATTCCACAGGTTCACCACTCTCTGGGTGAAGAAGTTTCTCCTTTTCTCGGTCCTAAATGGCTTACCCCTTATCCTTAGACTGTGACCCCTGGTTCTGGACTTCCCCAACATTGGGAACATTCTTCCTGCATCCAACCTGTCCAAACCCGTCAGAATTTTAAACGTTTCTATGAGATCCCCTCTCACTCTTCTGAACTCCAGTGAATACAAGCCCAGTTGATCCAGTCTTTCTTGATAGGTCAGTCCCACCATCCCAGGAATCAGTCTGGTGAATCTTCGCTGCACTCCCTCAATAGCAAGAATGTCCTTCCTCAAGTTAGGAGACCAAAACTGTACACAATACTCCAGGTGTGGCCTCACCAAGGCCCTGTACAACTGTAGCAACACCTCCCTGCCCCTGTACTCAAATCCCCTCGCTATGAAGGCCAACATGCCATTTGCTTTCTTAACCGCCTGCTGTACCTGCATGCCAACCTTCAATGACTGATGTACCATGACACCCAGGTCTCGTTGCACCTTCCCTTTTCCTAATCTGTCAACATTCAGATAATAGTCTGTCTCTCTGTTTTTACCACCAAAGTGGATAACCTCACATTTATCCACATTATACTTCATCTGCCACGCATTTGCCCACTCACCTAACCTATCCAAGTCACTCTGCAGCCTCATAGTATCCTCCTCGCAGCTCACACTGCCACCCAACTTAGTGTCATCCGCAAATTTGGAGATACTACATTTAATCCCCTCGTCTAAATCATTAATGTACAATGTAAACAGCTGGGGCCCCAGCACAGAACCCTGCGGTACCCCACTAGTCACTGCCTGCCATTCCGAAAAGTACCCATTTACTCCTACTCTTTGCTTCCTGTCTGACAACCAGTTCTCAATCCACGTCAGCACACTACCCCCAATCCCATGTGCTTTAACTTTGCACATTAATCTCCTGTGTGGGACCTTGTCGAAAGCCTTCTGAAAGTCCAAATATACCACATCAACTGGTACTCCTTTGTCCACTTTATTGGAAACATCCTCAAAAAATTCCAGAAGATTTGTCAAGCATGATCTCCCTTTCACAACTCCATGCTGACTTGGACCTATCATGTCACCATTTTCCAAATGCGCTGCTATGACATCCTTAATAATTGATTCCATCATTTTACCCACTACTGAGGTCAGGCTGACCGGTCTATAATTCCCTGCTTTCTCTCTCCCTCCTTTTTTAAAAAGTGGGGTTACATTGGCTACCCTCCACTCCATAGGAACTGATCCAGAGTCAATGGAATGTTGGAAAATGACTGTCAATGCATCCGCTATTTCCAAGGCCACCTCCTTAAGTACTCTGGGATGCAGTCCATCAGGCCCTGGGGATTTATCGGCCTTCAATCCCATCAATTTCCCCAACACAATTTCCCGACTAATAAAGATTTCCCTCAGTTCCTCATCCTTACTAGACCCTCTGACCCCTTTTATATCCGGAAGGTTGTTTGTGTCCTCCTCAGTGAATACTAAACCAAAGTACTTGTTCAATTGGTCTGCCATTTCTTTGTTCCCCGTTATGACTTCCCCTGATTCTGACTGCAGGGGACCTACGTTTGTCTTTACTAACCTTTTTCTCTTTACATACCTATAGAAACTTTTGCAATCCGCCTTAATGTTCCCTGCAAGCTTCTTCTCGTACTCCATTTTCCCTGCCCTAATCAAACCCTTTGACCTCCTCTGTTGAGTTCTAAATTTCTCCCAGTCCCCAGGTTCGCTGCTATTTCTGGCCAATTTGTATGCCATTTCCTTGGCTTTAATACTATCCCTGATTTCCCTAGATAGCCACGGTTGAGCCACCTTCCCTTTTTTATTTTTACGCCCGACAGGAATGTACAATTGTTGTAATTCATCCATGCGGTCTCTAAATGTCTGCCATTGCCCATCCACAGTCAACCCCTTAAGTATCATTCGCCAATCTATCTTAGCCAATTCATGCCTCATACCTTCAAAGTTATCCTTCTTTAAGTTCTGGACCATGGTTTCTGAATTAACTGTTTCATTCTCCATCCTAATGCAGAATTCCACCATATCATGGTCACTCTTCCCCAAGGGGCCTCGCACAACGAGATTGCTAATTAATCCTCTCTCATTACACAACACCCAGTCTAAGATGGCCTCCCCCCTAGTTGGTTCCTCGACATATTGGTCTAGAAAACCATCCCTTATGCACTCCAGGAAATCCTCCTCCACCGTATTGCTTCCAGTTTGGCTAGCCCAATCTATGTGCATATTAAAGTCACCCATTATAACTGCTGCACCTTTATTGCATGCACTCCTAATTTCCTGTTTGATGCCCTCCCCAACATCACTACTACTGTTTGGAGGTCTGTACACAACTCCCACTAACGATTTTTGCCCTTTAGTGTTCTGCAGCGATACCCATATAGATTCCACATCATCCAAGCTAATGTCTTTCCTAACTATTGCATTAATCTCCTCTTTAACCAGCAATGCTACCCCACCTCCTTTTCCTTTTATTCTATCTTTCCTGAATGTTGAATACCCCTGGATGTTGAGTTCCCAGCCCTGATCATCCTGGAGCCACGTCTCCGTAATCCCAATCACATCATATTTGTTAACATCTATTTGCACAGTTAATTCATCCACCTTATTGCGGATACTCCTTGCATTAAGACACAAAGCCTTCAGGCTTGCTTTTTTAACACCCTTTGTCCTTTTAGAATTTTGCTGTACAGTGGCCCTTTTTGTTCTTTGCCTTGGGTTTCTCTGCCCTCCACTTTTCCTCATCTCCTTTCTGTCTTTTGCTTTTGCCTCATTTTTGTCTCCCTGCATAGGTTCCCATCCCCCTGCAATATTAGTTTAACTCCTCCCCAACAGCACTAGCAAACACTCCCCCTAGGACATTGAAGAAGAAAGTTTGTTCATAACGATGCAATGCAGGTAGTAGTGACACTGGCAATGTCGGAGTTAAGAACTGCGTCGGTAGGTGGTTTTTCAAGTTAGAAGTACTGTTGCTGACAAAAACATCTGGTTGCAACTGGCAATGGATGCCAAGAGCTCCCAATTTTCTTAGGTTGTGTGCGAGTTACTCTATCAGTCCACCGATACACAGCAATGTGTTTATTTACACTTGGCCTGTATGGACCCGTTCCCTCATTTCCTTCCCCCCCCCCCCCCCCCCACCCACATCAAGAAGTTTCACAGATAGCGATGTTTCTGAATCATTACTGCTGATCCTCTTAACATTATGCTGCCAATAGATTTGCGGTTGCTAAACTGTTAATGTGGCACAGGCATTGTTGCTTTTTAGACCAGTTTATATCATGCAAAGTTGATATTAAGTCTTTGTAAGATTTATTAGCACAAAGTATATAAAAGGGGTCACCGGATATAAAAGGGGTCAGAGGGTCTAGTAAGGAAGAGGAACTGAGGGAAATCTTTATTAGTCGGGAAATTGTGTTGGGGAAATTGATGGGATTGAAGGCCGATAAATCCCCAGGGCCTGATGGACTGCATCCTAGAGTACTTAAGGAGGTGGCCTTGGAAATAGCGGATGCATTGACAGTCATTTTCCAACATTCCATTGACTCTGGATCAGTTCCTATGGAGTGGAGGGTAGCCAATGTAACCCCACTTTTTAAAAAAGGAGGGAGAGAGAAAACAGGGAATTATAGACCGGTCAGCCTGACCTCAGTAGTGGGTAAAGTGATGGAATCAATTATTAAGGATGTCATAGCAGTGCATCTGGAAAATGGTGACATGATAGGTCCAAGTCAGCATGGATTTGTGAAAGGGAAATCATGCTTGACAAATCTTCTGGAATTTTTTGAGGATGTTTCCAGTAAAGTGGACAAGGGAGAACCAGTTGATGTGGTATATTTGGACTTTCAGAAGGCTTTCGACAAGGTCCCACACAAGAGATTAATGTGCAAAGTTAAAGCACATGGGATTGGGGGTAGTGTGCTGACGTGGATTGAGAACTGGTTGTCAGACAGGAAGCAAAGAGTAGGAGTAAACGGGTACTTTTCAGAATGGCAGGCAGTGACTAGTGGAGTGCCGCAAGGTTCTGTGCTGGGGCCCCAGCTGTTTACATTGTACATTAATGATTTAGACGAGGGGATTAAATGCAGTATCTCCAAATTTGCGGATGATACTAAGTTGGGTGGCAGTGTGAGCTGCGAGGAGGATGCTATTAGGCTGCAGAGTGACTTGGATAGGTTAGGTGAGTGGGCAAATGCATGGCAGATGAAGTATAATGTGGATAAATGTGAGGTTATCCACTTTGGTGGTAAAAACAGAGAGACAGACTATTATCTGAATGGTGACAGATTAGGAAAAGGGAAGGTGCAACGAGACCTGGGTGTCATGGTACATCAGTCATTGAAGGTTGGCATGCAGGTACAGCAGGCGGTTAAGAAAGCAAATGGCATGTTGGCCTTCATAGCGAGGGGATTTGAATACAGGGGCAGGGAGGTGTTGCTACAGTTGTACAGGGCCTTGGTGAGGCCACACCTGGAGTATTGTGTACAGTTTTGGTCTCCTAACTTGAGGAAGGACATTCTTGCTATTGAGGGAGTGCAGCGAAGGTTCACCAGACTGATTCCCGGGATGGCGGGACTGACCTATCAAGAAAGATTGGATCAATTGGGATTGTATTCACTGGAGTTCAGAAGAATGAGAGGGGACCTCATAGAAACGTTTAAAATTCTGACGGGTTTAGACAGGTTAGATGCAGAAAGAATGTTCCCAATGTTGGGGAAGTCCAGAACCAGGGGTCACAGTCTGAGGATAAGGGGTAAGCCATTTAGGACCGAGATGAGGAGAAACTTCTTCACCCAGAGAGTGGTGAACCTGTGGAATTCTCTACCACAGAAAGTAGTTGAGGCCAATTCACTAAATATATTCAAAAGGGAGTTAGATGAAGTCCTTACTACTCGGGGGATCAAGGGTTATGGCGAGAAAGCAGGAAGGGGGTACTGAAGTTTCATGTTCAGCCATGAACTCATTGAATGGCGGTGCAGGCTAGAAGGGCTGAATGGCCTGCTCCTGCACCTATTTTCTATGTTTCTATGTTTCTATGTAAGTACAGTCTTGATTTAAAAGAAATTATCTTCAAACCACGAGTGCTTCCAACAGCTCTAAGCAGATCAACAACTTCCACAATGTATTTCATGGCACATGTGAGATTTTCAGGGCAACAATTTTTTAATTACTTAAAATCAGATGACCTGAAGGTTCTCTTAAAGTTGGATAAAAATGCCATAAAGTATTTTTAAAATAGAGTGAATAACTACATCCTTTTAAATGCATCCAGCCACAGGGGCAGATTCCAGTAAGCCCTTGCTTGCTTTGTTTACATTGGCATGCTGTAGGCTTGTATCATTTATCAGCCTAAAATCTGCACCACTTTTACCACCAGATCTGAGTAAAGAAAGAAAAAGCTAGCATTTGCATATAGGTAGCGCCTTTCACAACCTCAGGAAGTCCCAAAGCGGTACCATTTTGGAGTGCAGTCACTGTTGTAATGCAAGGAAAGGCGGCAGCTAATGTGCGCACAACAAGATCCCACAAACAGCAATGAGATAAATGTCCAGATAATCTGTTTTGGTGGTGTTGGTTGAGAGATAACTGGTGGTCAGGACACCATAATAACTCCCTTGCTCTTCTTTGCATAGTGCCGTGGGATCTTCTAATCCATCTGATAAGGGAGACGGATCCTCAGTTTAACGTCTCATCTGAAAGACAGCACCTCTGACAGTGCAAATGTCGGCCTTCATTGTGGGCTCAAGTCTCGAGTGAGGCTTGACTCCACAACCTTCCGACTGAGAGGCGAGTGCGTTACACCTGATCGATGACGGACATCTCCATTAGGTAAATAATTTAAAGTATAGAAACATAGAAAATAGGTGCAGGAGTAGGCCATTTGGCCCTTCGAGCCTGTACCACCATTCAATGAGTTCATGGCTGAACATGTAACTTCAGTACCCCATTCCTGCTTTCTCGCCATACCCCTTGATCCCCCTAGTAGTAAGGACTACATCTAACTCCTTTTTGAATATATTTAGTGAATTGGTCTCAACATCTTTCTGTGGTAGAGAATTCCACAGGTTCACCACTCTCTGGGTGAAGAAGTTTCTCCTCAGCTCGGTCCTAAGTGGCTTACCCCTTATCCTTAGACTGTGACCACTGGTTCTGGACTTCCCCAACATTGGGAACATTCTTCCTGCATCTAACCTGTCTAAACCCGTCAGAATTTTAAATGTTTCGATGAGATCCCCTCTCATTCTTCTGAACTCCAGTGAATACAAGCCCAGTTGATCCAGTCTTTCTTGATATGTCAGTCCCGCCATCTCGGGAATAAGTCTGGTGAATCTTCGCTGCACTCCCTCAATAACAAGAATGTCCTTCCTCAAGTTAGGAGACCAAAACTGTACACAATACTCCAGGTGTGGCCTCACCAAGGCCCTGTACAACTGTAGTAATACCTCCCTGCTCCTCTACTCAAATCCCCTCGGTATGAAGGCCAACATGTCATTTGCCTTCTTAACCGTCTGCTGTACCTGCATGCCAACCTTCAATGACTGATGTACCATGACACCCAGGTCTCGTTGCACCTCCCCTTTTCCTAATCTGTCACCATTCAGATCATAGTCTGTCTCTCTGTTTTTACAACCAAAGTGGACAACCTCACATTTATCCACATTATACTTCATCTGCCATGCATTTGCCCACTCACCTAACCTATCCAAGTCACTCTGCAGCCTCATAGCATCCTCCTCGCAGCTCACACTGCCACCCAACTTAGTGTCATCCGCAAATTTGGAGATACTACATTTAGTCCCCTCGTCTAAATCATTAATGTACAATGTAAACAGCTGGGGCCCTAGAACAGAACCTTGCGGTACCCCACTAGTCACTGCCTGCCATTCTGAAAAGTACCCATTTACTCCTACTCTTTGCTTCCTGTCTGCCAACCAGTTCTCAATCCATGTCAACACACTACCCCCAATCCCATGTGCTTTAACTTTGCACATTAATCTCTTGTGTGGGACCTTGTCGAAAGCCTTCTGAAAGTCCAAATACACCACATCAATTGGTTCTCCCTTGTCCACTCTACTGGAAACATTCTCAAAAAATTCCAGAAGATTTGTCAGGCGTGATTTCCCTTTCACAAATCCATGCTGACTTGGACCTATCATGTCACCTCTTTCCAAATGCGCTAGGACATCCTTAATAATTGATTCCATCATTTTACCCACTACCGATGTCAGGCTGACCGGTCTATAATTCCCTGTTTTCTCTCTCCCTCCTTTTTAAAAAAGTGGGGTTACATTGGCTACCCTCCACTCCATAGGAACTGATCCAGAGTCAATGGAATGTTGGAAAATGACTGCCAATGCATCCGCTATTTCCAAGGCCACCTCCTTAAGTACTCTGGGATGCAGACCATCAGGCCCTGGAGATTTATCGGCCTTCAATCCCATCAATTTCCCCAACACAATTTCCTGACTAATAAGGATTTCCCTCAGTTCCTCCTTCTTACTAGACCCTCTGACCCCTTTTATATCCGGAAGGTTGTTTGTGTCCTCCTTAGTGAATACCGAACCAAAGTACTTGTTCAATTGGTCTGCCATTTCTTTGTTCCCAGTTATGACTTCCCCTGATTCTGACTGCAGTATGCAGTTAATGTGTTGATTTACCAATGGTAAAATGGTACTATGTTAAAGCAGCTTTAGCACTGGAATTGACTACACTGTCTCACAGCAATTCTTATGTTTTTCACTCCAACAATACAGATGTGAAAAGGGAGACCAGCAAAGTAGTATCAAATCACTACACTGGTGTTCTCTACTGCTTTAACACTGAAAGACCAATAGCTCCCTCCCGAGTTGAGGCCCAGGGTAATGTTCCAACAAGCCAAAATAAATTTTACCGAACTGCCAAAATCTTAGCGAGGTCATATTCTGCTCTATACATGTTCATCATCGAGGTGAACATTTTGCTGCACACAATTTTTAAAAATGACCTTGAAGTGCTTTATGCTGTGATGCGAGTGTCAGAAAAACGATTAAACCTGCCAGTTTCGGAATAAGCAATATCGTCTCCAACAGGTGATATCCTGCTTTGATTTTTCTTTTTGCACACCAGGGGCCAATTATATTGTGCTTCATAAAACTTTGAAAAAAATTCTGGCATCACAGCAGACTTATTTTTCATTTCTGCTGATCAGGAAAAGCTGAGCGACTTGTCAGCTGTATTCAATCTGTAGAAACAGCTTGCACTTGGAGGCCAATAAATAACACTCTGCATGCGTGGATCGCTGGCTTCCTCCATTCCACAACAATACTTCTCGCTCACTTTGTAACTGAAGTGTGATTGGTGCTGCAACGGTAGGTGTAGTGCAAAAACAGCATAACAAATTACGCTGCACGAGCATCCAGAGGGGAGGGTAGGATTACATATCAGAGAGAAATAAAAGCCACGCCCTTAAACAGAGCATACACTTACCACAGAGCACTGTGTTTGCACTTCGTGCCCAGCATCTAAGAGGCCCACGAGGGTACCCGGCAAGGTCTGCAAGATCATTGGATTTCTGTCCATCTCAACAAAAATTCTTGCATGTGTTGAACTTTCCAAAATGTCAATTCTGCTGCGGTATTGCAATTTTGATTGCATCATTTTCCTTTAGATTCTCTACTGATGGCTACACAGGGTTAAAGCTGGTCTCTTTTAGTTGTTTTTACAAGGTCTGGCAGGCTGAAGTCAATTAATATGGGTTTTGGTTTCCGTCAAAGGGGAGTTTAATATGCTGACTGGATGCAGACTCATTGGTGTTGTTCTGTTGAATCGGGTCTTTGTTAACTGACTGGACAACATGTTAAATTGCCTGCCATCACTGCTATCGTGGCATATTTAATTTGAGTTCCTTTTTGAAGTGACCAATTAGATAGATAAAGGGAATATTGTAGATTTTCAGAAGGCATTCCATAATGTCAGGGTCAGGAAGGGACAGAAAGAGTAACAAAGGTAATAGGGCATCAGTGACTAAGGTGACATCAGGGAAAAATAGGAAAAAGTCAAAGCTAAAGGCACTATATCTGAATGCGCGAAGCATTCGCAACAAAATAGATGAATTAATAGCGCAGATAGAAATGAATAGGTTTGATCTAATAGCCATTACGGAGACATGGTTGCAAAGTGACCAAGGTTGGGAACTAAATATTCCAAGATAATTAACTTTTAGAAGAGATAGGAAAAATGGACAAGGAGGGGTAGGCATGATAATAAAGGATCAGATAAAGACAGTGGACAGAAAGGATCTTAGCTCTGAAAATCAAGAAGTAGAATCAGTTTGGGTGGAGGTAAGCAACAGCAAGAGGCAGAAAACATTGGCAGGAGCTGTTTATACACGCCCAAACAGTAGTGGTAATGAAGGGCACAGTATAAATCAGGAAATTAGTGGTGCATGTAACAAAGGTAATACAGTAATCATGGGGGACTTTAATCTACATATAGACTGGGCAAACCCAATTTGCAGTAATAGCGTGGACGATGAATTCATGGAATGTATATAAGATGGTTTTCTAGATTAGTATGTTGGGGAACCAACTAGGGAACAGGCCATTTTAGATCAAGTATTGTGCAATGAGAAATAACCTTGTAGTAAAGGGGCCTTTAGGGAAGAGTGACCATAATATGATACAATTTATATTAAGTTTGAAAGTGATTTAGTTCAATCCGAAACTAGGGTTTTAAATCTAAACAAAGCAAACTACGTAGGTATGAGGTGCGAGTTGGCCAAGGTAGATTGGGAAACTATATTAAAAGGTATGACGGTAGACAAGCAATGGCTTGCATTTAAAGAATACATAATTTACAACAAACATACATTCCTTTAAGGCACAAAAACCCCACAGGAAAAGTAGTCCAACCGTGGCTAACAAGAGAAGTTAAAGATAGTATTAGATCAAAGGAAGAGACTTATAATGTTGCCAAAAAAAGCAGTAAGCCTGAGGATTGGGAGGATTTTAGAATTCCGCAAAGGAGGACCAAGAAATTGATAAAGAAAAGGAAAATAGAATATGAGAGTAAACTAGCAAGAGACGATGGGCTCAATTTTGCCCAAGCCCGTTTTCTGGCATATTGCCAGAGTTACGCTGGGTTTTTCGGTCCAGAAATGCACCAGAAATTGTTGTACTAACTTTCCCCGATCTTTATACTGCAACCCGGAGCTGGGCAGTGTGTCTAGTTGCCTCGGGAGGGTGGAGCCTGCTATCTGTGCCAAAAAACACAGCCGGGCCTTCTGCGCACCCGCGGGAATAAAACCTTACATTTTTGACGTCACTGCAATGGATGCACATGTGCAATACAGCTCTGAGTTGGCAATTGAGGCGCCTCCAGACCGGGACCGGGACCGGGACCGGGATCTCAAGCGGGCGCAGCAGCTTAAGGTAAGTGCGCATTTTAAAATTTCTATTCTACAGGGTTTAACAGAGACGCACTCCCTCCCCTGCGGACTCTGGCTCAGAGTGCCTTCCTGTTCTGCTCCGCTCCCCGCCTCTAGCCAGGTAAATAAATCGGAGGCCATTCAGCTTGGGCTAGGGGCAGGAAGCGGAGCGGTCCAGGTAGGCACTCAGGGCCAGGAGGGGGTCAGCGGGGGAGGGAGCAGACTGACCAGCAAGCTCTTCGGCCTGGGCTGGGGCAGGGAGCGGAGTGAACCGGGAAGGCACTCGGGGCCAGGAAAGACATCCCAAAAATGGTATCTCACCGACTGAATTGTATTGAACGGCGTGAAGTGCGTGTATTAATGTTGTAGATGTGGACTAAAATCACCACAAAATGTTAGGGTTTGTCCATTATAGTTTTAAGTATCCTTTTAACGGTGTGGTAAGTCTTAATTACTGGCCGAAGGGCTTGCCGGTCCGTCCGCTCCCTCCCCCGCCGACCCTCTCCTGGCCCCGAGTGTCTTCCTGGTCCGCTCCGCTTCCCAGGCCGAAAGGCCTTCGATTTACTTAGCTGCGCCGATTTCTTTGGGCTAGACTTTCCACTTCACATCGCCCATCTATGGCCCATCTGTGGTCCAAATTGGGCCTCTATCGCCCATTTTGAGCAAAAAGTGGAAACTCTCCAAAATATCGCCACAAAAATAGGCCCCCAAGTTTCCACTTTGATCGCTGAGATGATCGCCCAAATGATCGCCCACACAAGGCCCATCCCAAGTTTCAGCACTTAGCATGCACTTCGCTGGGCCGATGCAAGGCCCAAAAGAGTGCTCAAAAATAGCTGCTTTTTCAGGGCCTTAGAGACGGACGCCATTTTTAGCCTCTGAGGAAGGGTGGAGAATTGTTATGAGTTATTTAGAGAGTAAAATTGATGCAAATTGTACTCAGAAATTAGGGACAGGGAATATAAATAGGTATCATCACCTTATTTATGCATATATTGGAATTATTTATTAAATAGCTTTTACATAGTGAAGTTATTTAATGATATTCCGTGGGGAAACAGAACAAACAAACAAATCTGCATGAAGAACTGTACGTTGTAAAACTTATATAAGAGAGAAGGTTCAAAAGATGCAGAATTTTTTTTTTTATTAACAAATAACTAATGAATAACACCCTCCCTCCAACCCCCCACCAACCCACCCTTCCCTCAAAATCTCCAAAACGTTACAAGAAGAAGAAATGGACATTGTACAGAACAAGTGGCCATTTAAGTAATGATAACAAGTGACCATTTCAGTCATGCCAACAAGTGACCATTTCAGTGATGGCAACAAGTGACCATTTCAGTGATGATAACAAGTGACCATTTCAGTGATGATAACAAGTGACCATTACAGTCATGCCAACAAGTGACCATTTCAGTGATGGCAACAAGTGACCATTACAGTCATGCCAACAAGTGACCATTACAGTGATGGCAACAAGTGACCATTTCAGTGATGGCAACAAGTGACCATTTCAGTGATGGCAACAAGTGACCATTTCAGTGATGGCAACAAGTGACCATTTCAGTGATGGCAACAAGTGACCATTTCAGAAAGAATGGAAAGGGAACAGTTAATTAATGATAACAAGTGAACATTTAACTTTATGCTGGGTTGCGTCAAATTTAGTTATGTTTAAATGTAACCCAATAACATTGCAGATTCTAGTTACTATTTAGATCATTAAATAATACATAAATATAAATTCCAACTACTCTCGCAGCTGCCAGTCGGCTGTTCCACCGTTTGCGGCACTGGTCCGGTATGCGCGTTTCATTGGAGGACGATGTGACTACGTCAGCTATTTCGGACCAATTCCTGCGATATGTACGGGGTGTAGATTTCCCCTGCCCACCCAGTGTCAGATCCTCCCACCTGGAGCTGACAGCATTTACGAGGGCCTCATTTGCCTCTTCGCTGAAGGGTTTGGCCCTTCTCGTTCCTGCACCTCCCTCCATTCTTTAAATTTATCTGTAATTTGGATAAGACTTCCAGACCTGCTTCCTTTCTCTTCTCTCTCTCTCTCTCTCTCTCTCTCCCCCAGACCCACCCAGAGCTTCTGAGCATGTGTGAAGACCCTTGACCTCTCAAAACATGGGAAGAAGCATCAACCTGAAAAAAAAAATCAACCTGCACATGCGCAGTAATGCGTTGCTAGGGAAACTTTTTTTTCCCATTCACTTCCGTTTTCTTTGGGCGATCAGGAGATCGCCGAGAAATGACATCGCCCATTTGACATCGCTGGGCTAAGGCAGAGTGGAAAATCGGCAAAAAAAAAATGGGCCTTGATCCGACGATCAGCACGGGCGATAGGTCCCGCATCGCTGGAACAAGGCCCATTTTTTTCCAGCCTTAGCCTGAAAGTGGAAAGTCTAGCCCTTTAACTCTCCGCAAGGGTTATTTGGAGAGGCCATATACGCTGGCCTAAGCAGAAATGGAGTAACTATCAGCTGGCCAAAGTTCACGAAATGGCTAGAGAATTGGCATAGGTGGTTGGTTACGCCCCCTTTGGATGAAAAAAAAATTTACCTAAAAAATCGTAAAAAAATGAGCTACGCTTGTGCAAATTGATTGGGGAAACTGGAGATTTTTAAGTTAGGCCAGAAAAAGCAGCCTACTCCAAAAAAGCAGCACAAGTCACTGGGGAAAATTGAGCCGATAAAAACAGACTCTAAAAGCTTCTATAGGCCTGTAAAAAGGAAAATATTAGCGAAAGTAAATGTGGGTCCCTTACAGGCTGAGACAGGACAAATTATAACAGGGAATAAGGAAATGGCAGAGAAATTAAACACATACTTTGTGTCTGTCTTCACGGAAGAAGATGCAAAAAACCTCCCGGAAATAGTGGAGTACCAAGGGTCTAGCGAAAATGAAGAACTGAAAGAAATTCGTATTAGCAAAAAAAAATAGTACTGGAGAAATTAATGGGACTGAAAGCATATAAATCCCCTGGACCGGATGGCCTACATCCTAGGATTTTGAAAGAGGTAGCTATAGAGATAGTGGTGCATTGGTTGTCAGCTTCCAAAATTCCACAGATTTTAAAACGGTTCATGCGGATTTGAAGGTAGGAAATGTAACCCCACTATTTAAGAAAGGAGGGAGAGAGAAAATAGGGAACTGCAGACCAGTTAGCCTGACATCAGTAGTAGGGAAAATGCAAGAATCTATTGCTAAGAACATGGTAACAGGGCACTGAGAAAAGAATACAATATACATTACAATATACAATGTATATTAATACTTAGATGAAGGAATTGAGTGTAATATCTCCAAGTTTGCAGATGACACTGAGCTGTGTGGCAGTGTGAGCTGTGAGGAGAATGCTAAGAGGCTGCAGGGTGACTTGGACAGGTTAGGTGAGTGGGCAAATGCATGGCAGATGCAGTATAATGTGGATAAATGTGAGGTTATCCACTTTGGTGACAAAAACAGGAAGGCAGAATATTAGCTGAATGGTGACAGATTAGGAAAAGGGGAGGTGCAACAAGACCTGGGTGTCATGGTACATCAGTCACTGAAAGTTGGCATGCAGGTACAGCAGGTGGTGAAGAAGGCAAATGGCATGTTGGCCTTCATAGCGAGAGGATTTGAGTATAGGAGCAGGGAGGTCTTACTGCAGTTGTACAGAGCCCTTGGTGAGGCCACACCTTGAATATTGTGTGCAGTTTTGGTCTCCTAATCTGAGGATGGACATTCTTGCTATTGAGGGAGTGCAACGAAGGTTCACCAGACTGATTCCCGGGATGGTAGGACTGACATATGAGGAAAGACTGGATCGACTAGGCTTATAGTCACTGGAATTTAGAAGAATGAGAGGGGATCTCAGAGAAACATATAAAATTCTGACGGGATTGGACAGGTTAGATGCAGGAAGAATGTTCCCGATATTGGGGAAGTCCAGAACCAGGGGTCACAGTCTAAGGATAAGGGGTAAGCCATTTAGGACCGAGATGAGGAGAAACTTCTACACTCAGAGTTGTGGGCATGTGGAATTCTCTACCACAGAAAGTTGTTGAGGCCAGTTCATTAAATATATTCAAAACAGAGTTAGATGTTGCCCTTATGGCTAAAGGGATCAAGGGGTATGGAGAGAAAGCTGGAATGGGGTACTGAAGTTGCAAAAATGATCAGCCATGATCAGAATGGTGATGCAGGCTCGAAGGGCCGAATGGCCGACTCCTGCACCTATTATCTATGTTTCTAGAATAGGATTGGGCAGAGTCAACACGGATTTCTGAAAGGGAAATCATGTTTGACAAATCTGTTGAGTTTTTTTGAGGTTGTAACTCGCAGAATAGGTGAGGGGGAACCAGTGGATGTGGTATATTTGGATTTTCAGAAGGCATTCGATAAGGTGCCACACAAGATGTTATTATACAAAATTAGGGCTCATGGGATTGGGGGTAAAATACTAGCATGGATTGAGGATTGGTTAACGGACAGAAAAGAGTAGGGATAAACGGATCATTTTCGGGCTGGCAGGCTGTAACTAGTGGGGTACCGCAAGGAATCGGTGCTTGGGCCCCAGCTATTCACAACCTATATCAATGATTTGGATGAGGGGACCAAATGTAATATATCCAAGTTTGCTGATGATACAAAGCTAGGTGGGAATATAAGTTGTGAGGAGGATGCTAAGAAGCTTCAAGGGGATACAGACAGGCTAAATGAGTGGACAAGAACATGGCAAATAGAATATAATGTGGAGAAATGTGAAGTTATCCACTTTGGTAGGAAAAATAGAAAAGCAGAGTATTTTTTAAATGGTGAGAGATTGGGAAATGTTGGTGTTCAGAGGGACCTAGATGTCCTGGTACACCAATCACTGAAAGGTAACCTGCAGGTACAGCAAGCAATTAAGAAAGCAAATGGTATGTTGGCCTTTATTACAAGAGGATTTGAGTATATGAGTAAAGACGTCTCACTGCAATTATATAGGGCCTTGGTGAGACCACCTGGAGTACTGTTTACAGTTTTAGTCTCCTTACCTAAGGAAGGATATACGCCATAGAGGGAGTGCAACGAAGGTTCACCAGACTGATTCCTGGAATGGAGGGATTGTCCTATGAGGAGAGATTGAGAAAACTAGGCCTATATTTTCTAGAGTTTAGAAGAATCAGAGGTGATCTCATTGGAACATGCAACATTCTTACAGGGCTTGACAGGGTAGATGCAGGGAGGATGTTTCCTCTGGCTGGGGAGTCTAGAACCAGGGGTCACAGTCTCAAAATAAGGGGTCGGTCATTTAGGACTGAGATTAGAAGAAATTTCTTCACTCAAGATGGTGATGAATCTTTGGAATTCTCTACCCCAGAGGGCTATGGAGGCTCAGTCGTTGAGTAAATTCAAGGCAGGGACATTGAGAGCATTTTTGATAAAGGGAATCAAGGGATATGGGGATAGTGCAGGAAAGTGGAGTTGAGGTAGAAGATCGGCAATGATCTTATTGAATGGTGGAGCAGGCTTGAGGGGCTGAATGGCCTACTCCTGCTCCTATTTCTTATGTTCTTAAAGTACCTCAAAAGAGGCTAGTCAGAAAAATTCAGCTGTGTCGTGTACAAGGAAGTGTAGCATGAATAGAAAGGTGTTTTGCAGATGGGAAACTAACAGTTAGGATAAACAAGTGCTGCTCAGGTTGGAGAAGGATTCAAAGGAGTGTACCAGAATAGTGTTTTCGGTGTTCATATAGATAATTTGGTCTTTGGGAGAGAGTGCACAATCTCGAATCAACACAAGTAGATAGAATGGCAAAAAGCAAAGAGGATTGTAAAAGACTTCAGGAATACAGACAGGTTAAGCAGACATGTGGCAGATGCAATTTAATGTGGATACCTGTGAGCCAATACATTTTGGGAGGAAAAATAAGGAATGGGAATATACACTCAATGGACAGATGCAGAAAAATAACAAGACACACCTAGGGGTTCAAATAAATAATTCCCTGAAAGTGCAATTACGTGCCGATAAAGTCACACAAAAAGCCAACAGTATTTTGAATTTTATAAATCGGGGCATAGAGTACAAGAGTTAAGAAATAATGATCAATTTATACAAGATATTGGTGAAGTCATAGTTCAGAGTACTAAATATCATTTAGGACAGATACTGTTGCATAGGTCAAGGGAAAATTGGATATCCAGTGTAATAATGGGAATAGAGCACAGGATTAGTTTTGGATTGATCTAGCACAGTCACGCTGAGCCAAATTACCTCTGAAAATAGGTTTTCAGATCGCCAGCTTCTCGCCCATTCTCAAAACACCTAGTTTACATTTTTGAAAATGGGCGGCAGCATTAAATTTTTTTGACCTTCTGCCGTAAAGTGTGGCCGTCCTTAGCAACGGCATGGCAACGCTCAATTCCCATGATTCTGGAGGTCAAGGGTCACCATGACATGCACAGATGAGACGACAGAGAGAAAGGGAGCTCAGAGGGACTGAGGGCGTGGCTGGGTGTGGTGCGGCTGCTTTGGGAGGAAGGAGGTAGACTTTAGAGCTTCACGGCAAGTAGGCAAACAAAAATTAGCAGTTACCAGCCACATATTTGACAATTTGCCCTATAATGGAGGGAGAGGAGGAGGCATCACAGTATGCTGCGGACACTGACCCTAGAGAGAGCAATGAGGTGGGAGAGGGGCACATTGGAGGCCGCAAAAGAACCAGGAGGTTCTCGGACGAGGCAAATGCCTCCCTCCCGCAGGAAGTCGAGTCACGCTGGGGTGATTTGACACGGGGAGGGCGTGGGAAGCCCACCCCAAAGTCCTACGAGAGGATATGGAGCGAGATAGCAGAGGTGGTCTCGTCGGCGACCAACGAGGTGCGTCAGGGCAACCAATGCCGCAAATGATGGGATGACCTTGTGGGATCCGCAAGAGTATTACATTGATTTACATGTACTTATGTATTTATATAATTTGATTTGTAACATTCATGAGTGACTATCAGCAGATGTGAGATCTTGCACTTTTACAGGGAATGTTTTACTCAAAACCTGCAGTCACAGTGTACATCTTTCGGTAAAGAATGATAATAATCATGATTACATCTGTCGGTTATGTGTTGTATCAGTCTCTGTGACAGTACCTAGCAATGATATCACGCAATGATCTCATGCCATGTCATCCCGTCACCTTTTACAGAAGAAGCTATCGACGATGAGGTCCATGCAGAGGCGAACGGGTGGGGGGGGGGGGGCACCAGTCCGCAATAACAGAGATGGAGGACCCTAGCACTTGTCGGTAAGCACCCCCGGACAGCCACGGACGCATCTGCAGACCCTGAAGTGATGCCACGTGAGTAAAGCTTACACCATTGCATCATGTAAAGTCAATAGATGCCACACCAACTCATATCCAACCAATCATATATGATAGATGATTTCTAAAAGTGTCATAAAAATAATGCTGGCCTAATGAAAATCATGGCAATGCACAATGTGTTGATAGTCATGAAATGTGATGTCTGTGATGATTTTGAGAGTGGTGGTGCTTTTGTGGTGCATATGCTGCGTGTAGCGCTGGACTCACCTTGTCACCCGAGCACCCCCTTCTCCTCTAATAACCTGATTTGTATCTTGCAGCTCAGCCAGCAGCGCGGCCCCAGGCAATGCCACAGAGGCCAGAAGGTGGGGGCGCGAGGCAGGAGTCGGCAGACGATCCTACTACATCTGGTGCTGAGGGACTCCGATTGTCGCCCGTCAATCCGCTGGGTCTGTTCTCGACGGATGAGAGCGCGGACTTCGAAGAACATGCATCACCACGCTCCAGAACCCATTCCACCCCAAGGCCATCAATTGGTCCTCAGGTCATTCCCACCTCCACTCTGGAGGTGCCAGCCCCAAGCACCTCTCCACAGGGCACCCCATTTGTCCCCCAAGACGGTGCCGACCCTGCGGAGGTCTCGTGTACGTGGCAGGTCTGTTCCACGAGCGCGACATGACAGTGGAGAGATGGCACAGTTGTCCAGGACTGTAGACATTGGTGACCAGCTCATCGAAGCTTTGGGGGGCATATCCCGACACCTGGCCACCGTGACCGAGTACATTCTGCGCATGGCGGAGACCCTGGATGCCATAGCCCTCCCAGTGGTCCCAGAGCGCGGCACTCCACCCCTAGGTTCCGCACCACCACTGCGAACGACAGATGAGAGCAAGAACCAAGATCCTGCTTCTGCATCAGAGAATGTTGCCCCTCAGCATCCCCTGCTCCCGTACCCGTCCAACCACCGCATCTGCCTTCATCCCCCCCAATGAGGCACCACCTGAGGAGCTCCTCGGCCAGGTGCCGTGGAACGAGGAGGGGAAGGGGTAGAGTTGGGAAAGAGAGGGGGGAAGGAAAGTGAGGTGCAGGTGATGGCTGTGTTATATCTCTAACTGGGTGTATGCAATTTGTTGCAATGTATGGGGCCTGGGGACCACGCTCCTGTTTTGCCTTTGTATTGTGTTGCTGGACATGCTGAACATGTGATTGATGTCAATGGTGGAAAAAGTGGGATGTGGGCGGGGGTTGGGTGTTATTGGCTTTGATACTTATGATCTCAGACCAATGTTGGTATTAAACTTTTGTTGTTGAACATAACCTTGTTGCGCATTGTCTCAGATAGCTGGACCCTTACACACTGGTGATTCCTTACCATGAATGGGTTAAATACAACTTATCAATCAACGTAAACTTTAACTGGCACCAAGATGATGGGCACCATTGATGTCTGAGCTGCACACACACAGCAGTGTGTCAGCGTTGTCACTCACATCAGTGCCTTTTCAGTCAAATCTTCCCGATATCAGCTCCTACCGTAAGAGTGTGATTTAACAAATGCCAGCCACACAGGTTAGGTCCACTTTTTGTAGGCGGTTTTTTTGAGTGAGCGATATTGTGGGCGATATGTGTGCAAGGTGGTGAAATTGAAGATGGGCAATCTCCATGGGCGCTAGTTTGGGTAAATATGCTGTTTACAACAAAAATCAGTCACCGGGTTTTAATATTAAATCTCGGCGTTAATTCCGTTCGGAAAGTTAATGCTGGGTGATATTATGGGTGTTGATTTCGCCCATCCTGCTGATTCCGCCCCCAAAAAAGTGGGCGGGCGGTGATATTTTTTTCTCGGGATTAAGCCCATTGGGAAAATAACGCTTGCCGATAAGTCTCCGAAAAAAGCCCGTCAGTTTCCACTTTGTGCCAGAACATGCAATATATGGGCGTTATACGTCATTTCAGCGGTATAATGGGCGTTGAGCATGCAAAAAAAGTGGAGGTTCTAGCCCTATGGTCTTTGGTTTTCAAAGTATTTGGCAGATAGTTGCGGTTTATTTACGACTTTTATTCTAACAGATCATCAAAAGAGCTTAGAACAAATCAGTGAAATCCACTGACACAGATGAAAGAATCAAGAACTCTGGTGTTATGGTTTTGATTGACAGCTGTGTTTGAGATCTGTGAAAAGTCCATGATTGATGGCAATATTCGACGGGCAGCTCTGTGCCCAGAACATTCTGGTGGGAACCCACCAGTCTATAGCCAGCAGAGAAACTGGGTTGGTGTGACTTCATGGTTGTGCTTCAGCATGAAAGTGAACATCCATTTTTAGGATGGATGACCAAAAGCTTGGTCAATAAGGTGAGTTTTAAAAGAAGAAAAGGAGGTGGGAGAGACAGACGTCATTAGGCATGCAAGTCCAGAGCATGCGGCTCAGATTGCTGAAAGCACAGCCGCCAATGGCGGGGCAGGGGAAGGAATGCACGGAAGGCCAAGTCAGAGGGATGAACAGTTAGGAGGGGGGTTGCAGGGCTATAGGAAGTTAAAAAAGATGGGGTGGGGGTTGGCGAGGCCATGAAGTGATTTTAACACGATCAAGCGCAAAATCCCCCCAAAAATGATTTTTTTTCCCAAAAAGTACAACATAGGCTCCTCCGAGAGCAATACTTTTGTTTGAAAAACACTGTTACAGGAGATGTTTTGTATCTTTCTTCCTCCTGCATATGGGTCACAAGAAGTTAGCAGGGTTTGGGGAAACAGGCAGCAAAGTGTTACAGGATGCAACCCTAATGCATACCAAGTGAAGGACTCCAATTTTTCCTCCGCCCTCGGTGAAACTCTATTTTCACATAATTCCATCTAGCAAAACAATTGATAATAGACTCTCTCATTCAATGGCAGTTCTTCTACTGTAAAGATGCAATGCTTTTTAAAAAATATAGGCTAAAAGGCATACAGGCAATATAGAGCAGTTTTTAAACTCAAACCTTTGGGGTTGGTTATTAAAGAAGCAGTAGCAGGATATTTGGAAAAGCAAAATTCGGTCAGGCAGAGTCAGCATGGATTTATGAAGGGGAAGTCATGTTTGACAAATCTGCTGGAACTCTGAGGATTTAACGAACAGGGTGGATAAAGGGTAACCAGTGGATGTGGTGTATTTGGACTTCTAGAAGGCATTTGACAAGGTGCCACATAAAAGGTTACTGCACAAGATAAAAGTTCACGGGGTTGGGGGTAATATATTAGCAGGGATAGAGGATTGGCTAACGAACAGAAAACAGAGAGTCAGGATAAATGGTTCATTCTCTGGTTGGCAACCAGTAATTAGTGGGGTGCTGCAGGGATCAGTGCTGGGACCCCAACTATTTACAATCTATATTAACGACTTGGAAGAAGGGACTGAGTGTAACATAGCCAAGTTTGCTGACGATACAAAGATGGGAGGAAAAGCAATGTGGAGGACACAAAAAATCTGCAAAAGGATATAGACAGGCTAAGTAAGTGGGCAAAAAATTAGCAGATGGTGTACAATGTTGGAAAGTCATGCACTTCGGCAGAAAAAAAATCAAAGAGAAAGTTATTATTTAAATGGAGAAAGATTGCAAAGTGCTGCAGGACAGTGGGATCTGGGGATACTTGTGCATGAAACGCAAGTATTGCAAAGGGGATGGAGTATAAAAGCAGGGAGGTCTTGCGACAGTTATACAGGGTATTGGTGAGGCCACACCTGGAATACTGCGTACAGTTTTGCTTTTCATATTTACGAAAGGATATACTTGCTTTGGAGGCGGTTCAGAGAAGGTTCACTAGGTTGATTCTGGAGATGAGGGAGTTGACTTATGAGGAAAGGTTTAGTAGGTTGGGCCTCTACTCATTGGGATTCAGAAGAATGAGAGGTGATCTTATCGAAACGTATAAGATGATGAGGGGGCTTGACAAGGTGGATGCAGAGAGGATGTTTCCACTGATGGGGGAAAACTAGAACTAGAGGGCATGAGCTTAGAATAAGGGGCCGCCCATTTAAAACTGAGATGAGGAGAAATTTCTTCCCTGAGGGTTGTAAATCTGTAGATTTCGCTGCTCAGAGAGCTGTGGAAGCTGGGACAGAAATAGACAGTTTCTTAAATGATAAGGGGATAAGGGATTATGGGGAGCGGGCAGGGAAGTGGACCTGAGTCCATGATCAGATCAGCCATGATCTTATTGAATGGTGGAGCAGGTTCGAGGGATCATATGGCCTACTCCTATTTCTTATGTTCTTATATTACAGTTACAGGGTCATAAAGTTATTTTGGAATATTCAAGAAATGGCACATTGAGCAGACTTTATTTGCAAAAGGTCTGAAATGTATCAGCGATTACAAGAGGCATAATATTTTTAAACTGCTGTACTCACTATAGTAAGATGTACGATACTAACAGATTGCCTGGTTCAGAGTACAAGGAATTTTTCATGAATTATTTACAGCATAGACAGTCAAAGCATGAAACCACTTGGAATCATCATCCATAAAATTGCAGCTTTAGAAAACTGTTGTTTAGACAATGTTGTCCTTCAGCTATTTAGCATATTGGTACCAATACACTATTGGAAAATAACACTTGCACCAATAAACTTTAATGCTGCATCAATATGTTTTGGATATAATATTAATTACTCTCACCACTGGCAATCTGTAAACCATCATGGGAAACTAGGGATGGGCAATAAATGCTGGACCAGCCAGCGACGCCCAGATCCCATGAATGAATAAATTAGTACCTCTTGTTATCATTATATAGCTCAAAATGGCCTCTACAACGTTTGGAAGTTCAAAATCTGCAATGATACAGCTGTTTTCCATAGTTCAAATGGAATAGTACATAAGTTTCACATGCCCAACATTAGACTTCACTGAAATCTCAGTAGTCACACAAAGCACAGTGACAAATCTCACAGCAAGAGCAACTTCTTATACTAACCAGATCTCTGAAGGGAAAAGAACAAATCAAATCAAAATTTGAAATCACTTTCAATAGTGCTGAGCGTTTCTTGCTGACTCTGTAAGGCATTAAAGTGCAGATCTAGGGAATGGTGGGACACAGATTTAATTCCCCCACTCCGATGACCTCCAAGTCTCTCCCGGACGGCTGAGAGAAGATGCAAGACGGAAGCCCAGCATATTAACAACAGAGGGGACGTTTGTTCTGAGGCTGCTCCTGCCCAGCAGCTCAGATTGGATGTGACGAAGTACTGGAAGGAAGTCATTCATACGTGATCAGAATGGGGGAGATGAAGGCGGAGTGGGTGGGTGGAGGAGAAGAGAGGATGCTGTACCTTGAGAAGTAACTAGCTGCAAAACTCGTCACCTTTAACATAACATGGCAGTGAGCAGGGGGATTGTTATATGTAGATTTTAAAGTGACTATTCTGTTCATTAGCTTTTGAAAATATTTCCCCCCTCAGTTTACCCAACTGGTTTATATCCTTTAAAATGTCTCTTTGCCTTCAAATGCTTTGTCATGAAAACAGGCAAAGAGGCATCTTGTATATTTGATTAAATTATCTTCAGAGCATTTGTACATAATTTTTGTCAAAATAAACATTAAGTCCTTACCTTGTCTCTGGGTTATAGCCCAGAATATAAAAAAATTGGTCCAGTCGTGGCTTAAACTCTCTGGCAGCAAATATGTCAGAAAAATGTATAATATTGCATTTCCCTCTGAAAGGAAAAAAAATATATATATATAAAATTGATGTTGTCATGAAATATTTTTAAACCCATTAGTATTTTAATCTTGCAGCTTTATTCAAACAAACCATCACATTAATTACTGAAACTTGCCTGAGTGCTGCAGCATGGTAGGTGTCTACATAATCCGAAATGAAGAGTTCCCGACTCCTAATTACTGGGTCTGTGATCACAAGCTCACGGCCAGAATCTACAGGAAATGCAATTACGTATGTAAATGATTTTCACATATATTTATTTTAAAAATTCAGATGTAGGATAAATGTAAAAAATGCTAATATAAATGAAAACGGATTTAAAAAAAAATAGTTCCCCAAGGGGAAGAGTTACGAGAATCTTATGACAGACAAAAATACATTGAAAATAACAGACTTTGTCAAATCAAAGCAAGGCATAACAGAGCCTGATCAGAAGTGACCTTGAGGTGGCAGCCCTGAATCCAAGTGTAATTTGTATAGGAATTCAAACACATCATTCAAAAATAATACTTTTCTTTATCTGTCCCTTATAAAAGTCCTTGAACAAATCTTTGTTGCAATTTTCCACCATTTTCTCCTATCAATTTATCCTTCCTCAATTCTTTTTGCTCCAATTAGATTAGCAATTACCACCAATTTTGAACAAATACAATGTTTTATTAAATTCGAATTTTTCAATATCTCGAATATTTTATTGCTTTAAAAAGTTAAAACCACCCAATTGTTGTTTGAAGTTAGGCAACCATTTAAAATCGCATTGAACTTATAATTAAAAAATTGAACATGGCATCAAACATTTATCTTTATTTAGGGAACAAAAACTCTGATCAAATATTAGCTAGGTGCTAATTAATGTCACATTTATTTGAGATTGGAACTTTATTACTTCAATTTGAAAAACATCACTTAAGGGACCATCACTAATGGGTCTTCTAATTTGTGGAAGAGTAATTCCAATGTGGACGTCATCCTGTCGTAGGGAGGTGGTGCACTTGATTTCTACTGAAGGAGCCCCATTCGCCCCTCCCACACCCCAATAATCCATCAAACAAAGACACATTTGCCTCCTATATAAGAATCCAAGCCAAGACTGACATTCATTCAGGCTCAACTTTTGCACAGTCCTAGCTGATACTGACAACTCGGTTTTGTAATCCGAGCCAAGCCCTCATTTGTCGACTCAAAGTTGACAACTTGAGAGGCGCAATTTCTTCTGTACATGCATCCATCACACTGTGTAGGTGTGAGTTCCAACAACATTTTTCCCCTCAATATGGGAAGTGAAACTAATGGTAGCTAGTATGCAAAATAAAGTGGTTACAGTTGCAAATCCAGCCACTGTTATCATATGGTCTCTAAATTGGTCCAGTCATGAAACCTACCCTAGATATGGCTGTACTTCAAGCCAGGATTTTTTTAGCTAAAATTAAGTGGCCAGAAGAGATTTTTTTAGCTAAAATTAAGTGGCCAGAAGAGGTAGGTAAAGGGGATAAGGGGTGTACAGGACTCCTTTCGAACCTACTATTGTAAGAAGTCCAACAAAAGAAGGATTCACTGCTGGATCGAGTAATGGGGAATGAACCAGAGCAGCTAAGCGAAGTAAAAGTCGGGGAACATCCAGGCAATACTGACCATAATATGATTTAAGATAATAATTGAGAAGGACAGAAGCATGATCAAGACCAGGGTAATAGATAGGAAAAAAGAACGCCTTTGAGGAGCTGAGAATAGAACTCGGGAAAATAAAATGGACAACAATATTGGCAAACAATGATGTGCAACAGCAGTGGGAAACATTTAAAACGGTGTTCAACAGAGACCAGAACAAATATATTCCACTAAAATACAAGAACTAAACAATAATGAGACACCATGGATGAATAAAAACATAAGGGAAAATGTTAGGGGAAAGAAAGAAACATCGACTGAGAACATAGACAGCAGGAGAGAGCATGACAAGGGAGAATATGAAGAAATTAGGAGAGATGTAAAAATAAATTAGGAAGGCAAAGAGGAACTATGAAAGTAAATTATAAAGGAACATAAAACAAAATAGTACACTATTCTACAGACTCTCAGGAAAAAAAGGAAAGTTGGGATGGGAATAGTGCCATTAAGGGATGGACAGGATAAAATCACAGGCAGTGATAGCGAAATGGCAGAAATACTAAATAATTTGCAATGCTCCAATATTTAGGAGATAGATCAGGTGGACATGGCATCGGAAGATGACATTAGAAATGATGTAACCACATTTAAAATAAAAGGGAGAAATATTAAATAAACTAATCAAACTCAGAGGATAAAACCCTATGTAAAGACGGATTATATCTTCACATTTTAAAAGAATCTAGAAAAGAGGTAGCAGAAGTGCAATTGCACATATTTAATAATTTATTAGGAAAAAGGTGCAGTGCCAGAGGATTGGTGGGTATCTATATTTAAGAAGGGAGATATGACATGTCCAGGGAACTACTGCCCAGTCAGTTTAACATTGGTGGTAGGAAAAATAATGGAATCACTACTAAAGGAGCAAATAGAAAAAAAAAAATCAAGAAACCAAAAATATAATAATGAATAGTCAGCATGGATTTCAAAAGGGGAAATCTTGCTTGACCAAATTCATTACATTTTTTGAAGAGGTAACAGAGAGATGAGGGTAATGCAGGGTAACTTATCTGGATTGCCAAAAGGCTTTCGATAAGGTACCACATAATTGACTAATGCGAAAGGTCAGAGGAGGCAGATTCAGTAGCTGAATGGATAGCTAGCTGGCTTCAAGACAGAAAGCAGGGAGTAGGGGGTTAACTATTCAGAGTGGCAGAAGGTGGAAAGTGGGGTCCGGCAAGGATCAGTGCTGGGACCTCTAGTGTTCACAATTTATGTTAGTGATTTAAACTTTGAAATTAAAAACACGATCTCTAAATTTGCAGATGACACCAAATCGGGAGAGAGGGGGATGGTGGAAAAAGTCAATACTGAGGAGGACTGCAACAAATTAGAAGACGACATTAATAAACTTGCAGAATTGACATAATTAGCAAATGAATTTCAATATAGCTAAGTGTGAGGTATTACATTTTGGTAAGAAAAATAAGCAGGTCACATATTATTGGAAAATAAGAATCTAAATGGGATAGAGGAGCAAAGGAATCTTGGAGTACAAATACACAAATCACTAAAAGTAGCAAATGATGAACAGACTGGGACTCTTTTTTTCTTGAAAAGAGAAGGCTGAGGGGTGACCTAATAGAGGCCTTTAAAATTATGAAAGGTTTTGATCGAGTAGACAGAGAGAGAATGTTTCCACTTGTGGGGAAGAGCAAAACTAGAGGCCATCAATATAAGACAGTCACCAAGAAATCCAATAGGTAATTCAGAAGAAACTTCTTATCCAGAGAGTGTTGAGAATGTGGAACTCGTTACCATAGGGAGCAGCTGAGGGTGAATAGTGTCGATGCATTTAAGGGGAGGCTCGACAAGCATATGAGGGAGAAGGGAATAGAGGGTTATGCTGAAAGAGTTAGACGAGGACGGATGCGAGGAAGTTTAAGTGGAGCCTGATTGCCAGCAGGGACTGGTTGGGCCGAATGGCTTGTTTCTGTGCTATATATTCTATGTAATTTTATGTTTCAGAGTAGAATTCACATTTAAGTTGCCAGGCATCCCCTTACAACCTATTCTTTAAACAGCTGTCCCCATAAATGCTACACTCACTTGAATGTCTCTTTCAAAGTTGCTACACTTTTAAACAACCATTTTCTGAATTATTTTGAAAGCATTTTATTGCTTTCCAGTTTATGATTTCCATCAAGAAGTAAAACATTACAACTCTTGGCTGGTGACATCAGTGACGAACATCGCTCAGCTGCTTCTCACGGTGAAGTGCTGACAATGTGGGAGGGAAGGGGAGAAGAGTTGGCGAGAACGTCTGCTTATTTTGTAAATGGGAATTGGGATACTATGATTATAGATTTTTAAACTAGATCTGACAGAAAGCAAAACAAATTAAACAAATCAGTATTAAGAATTTTTTTTTGCGGCAGTTCAGATGAAAAAAAAAGAGGGAAAATAATAGTTCACAAGCCATTAAGTGGTCTGTAAAAAATGAACTATGGACTCCACATAACCCATTAACCTATCTTCTAAAGCAAATTTGTTTGCAAGAAAATCTTTCATTTTCGTCAAACTGAAAATACAGAATCAATTCCAAATTTCATTTCCAGGTGCATCTGATCCATGAGGTTAGCACAGACTAAATGTTGTTGTACAATTTAAACCCTTGCCATGCAGACTAATCCAAAATATGGAAACATTCATAAGGACACTATTTTATGGTTGTCATTCCCTTATACATTACCCAGATTTCTATTGCACCATGTTAGTTATTTTTTTCCTGAAGACATCCGTATAGGGAATTAGACAAGTACCTGAAGGACAAAAATCTGCAGGGCAGGGATTGGGACAAGCTGAAGTGCTCTTGCAGAGAGCAGGCACGGGCTCAACGGGCTGAATGGCCTCCGACTGTGCTGTAATGATTCTAGGATATACTACACAGCACACTAAAATTCACAAATTACAGCATATACTTTTCAGTAGAAACTTTTACAATGATTTTCCATTGCTGATCGGAAGACAAAATACACAATTTACAATGCAAGATACTTGGACCCTAAATCTCACAACTTGAAAATTTCAGGCCTTGATTCTCAAATGGTAAAGGAAGAATAAATGTAGATTATTCCCCTTTAGGTGTGATATTCCTCATTTCTCTAATTAAAGAGTCTTCCAAATACAATGATGGAATCAGGCAAACCAATGGGATAAATTACTGAGGATGCACAGCCTCACAAGTAATTTTCATCCTACAGTATGTCATTTCCCCACGACCTCCTTGACCCAAGTAATTTTTGATTAAGTAGCCCAAGTTCCCCAAGATTTTGTGGAGAAACTTGAACAAGAATTTTGGAAAAAAAAGTTGTTGAATAAATTAACAAGCTTAAGCAGCTTAGACTATATATGGTAAATCCTGGAAATCAAAACTCAAGAAACATTGAAGGAGAAGGGAACATGCTTCCCCAATTGCCTAATAGGTAAAGGAACTGCTCAATGCAGAACCAGGTTCAACTCCCAGTCTGTATCGAGTCAACTGATCATAGTTTAGGTTCCACAATTGGCCTTAACATCCCAGGGTAATGCGAGGTGATGGAGGGAAATCACTCCTACAGTTGTGGACTTTTGGTGAGCTCAGCTGTGATGCCCTACAGAGTCACACTGCCAGTTGGCAATCACCTATCTAGACTCACCTGAAGAACGGCCAAGTGGATGAGGGACCCGAGGGCTGTGAGCACCTGTAGAAATGTAGCCCCGTAAGAATGAGGAAAGAAGAGTAGACATTTACAGGGACAAAACTTTTTTAAAAAGCGATAATAAAGGATGGTCTGTCAAAATAGAGTACTTACCCCATTACATGTCCCATCTGGCTAGTTTTTAAACCTTTGAAGAATAATTATTAATTGAAGGGCTACGATTTTAGGCCTCTGCCAACTGGCCTTTCATCAAAGCAGGCATACTCTGCTGCTGGTAAGGGGATCCTTATTAGGTATGGTCACAAGCTGCCATTCACCTTTCAGAAGTCTATTTAAAGACCAACTGGGAGAACTCTTCTTGTCTGTTTAAAGCCGCCTAGCCAAACCTTGATGTGTTCACAGTAAAATACATCAAGAACAGATTTAAAAATAAAGACGGCTGCTAATCAGTCTCTACATAAACCAACTTTGCTGCAACCAGACAATTTATGCAAGTCAGCCAGATGTTAAGAGCACATCTGCTTCTCTTCCATTTCAATGTAATGTCAGACAGAATAATTCTACATATGACCCCATCAATAGATAATTATGTTTATTAAAAAAACTACTTTTTAAAAAACATTCCATCAATCGCAAGACATGTTTATTCTTGAACTATTATCACCCACAATGCTGAACTACAGAAAATATCTCTCAAAAATAGAACAGGAAGAATAAATTAACATATGTCCATTAACCAATGGGCCATCATTTATTTTGTGACAGTTTTAATTGAAGTTTTACTCCCACAATGATCAGGTTTTAAAAGATCTAGTTGCGATTTCTCCTTAAATCCATTGGATGAGAATTTTCCTTTCACTTCATATTGGCATAGAAGGTGGAATATTGAGTACTTTAGTGAAAATACTTTTTTCTTAAGGACAGAAACTTTGAAAATAGGGATCATACTACTTCGCCATTATTCCGAAGTGGTATTATGTGTCGTGACCAAAACAAACAATCCACCCAGCCTTTTCAGCAGAATTAACACTGAAGCTTCAAAATTGAATATTTTCAAATAAGCACTGCATACCACATAAAGTCACTGGTTCAAGAGGGATATATTAGTTTATGCATTAACAGCTTCAGGTCCTATACTGGAGTTTGCAGTTTTTGAGCACAGCTGGTCTTTTAATTGCCCCCTCCCCTCTTCCCCCATAAATAGGGACAACTAATATGTTCCAAAAATACAGAAACCTTGATAGTTTTGGGATACAATAGAACAGTTGTGAGTCTTGTGCTTTAGGAGCAGAAGTTACTGTGTAATGGAGGGAAAGAAAATTAAATACCGATATGGCCATTGGATGTATTGTGATGCAAATTAGTTTTATATCAGCATCCAACCTTTGAAAGATTAGAATATTTTCAAACACATCAAATAAATAAACTAAATCTATTATTAGAAGACCATTAACTAAAAATCTAGGCAATGCAATTTGCCAAATTCCTTTCTGAGATGGTTATGTAATTCTCACAAAACTCAGGAGTAAGCCCAAGATGAAAAGATGTGTAAGAACCACAATTTTGAAAGACCAAATCACCTTTGAACAGCCACAAGATGAGCAGGTTAAGTCTAAACATTCTTATTAGGATATGGGTACATCAGAAAACCTTCATAGCTATTTATACCCATGGAACATGGGATCTACTGCTCCCGATGAAAGAGCTCGACTCATGTTCATTGTCTCTGCTGATAATATTGTATTTTCTCCATCAGTGACTGATCTCAAACATAACCATGCAAAGGATTAGAGATCAGTCTTCCTTCCTGGCTAGCTAGCCACAGTACTCTTCATAGGATGACTAGCTGGCCTTTTATCGGAACATAGGAACAAGAGTTGACCATTGAGCCCCTCGAGCCTGTTCCGCCATTCAATGAGATCATGGCTGATCTGCAACCCAACTCCATGTGCCTGCTTTTGTCCTCTATCCCTTAATACCTTTGGTTAACAAAAATCTTTCAGTATCAGATTTTAAATGAATTGATCTAGCATCAATTGCCGTTTGTGGAAGAGTGTTCCAAACTTATACCACCCTTTGTGTGTCGAAGTGTTTCCTAATTTCACTCCAGAAAGATCTGGCTCTAATTTTTAGACTATGCCCCCTAGTCCTAGACTCCCCAACCAGCGGAAATAGTTTCTCTCTATCTACCCTATCTGTTCCCCTTAATATCCTGAAAACTTCGATCACATCACACCTTAACCATCTAAATTCCGGGGAATACAACCTTAATTTATGTAATTTCTCCTCATATTTTAACCCTCGGAGTCTGGGTATCATGCTGATATTCGAAGCACAAAACACAATACTGTTGAGGTAAGCCAGACCCACCTTTTTTATGCTTCGCTGTGTGTTATGAAACAACGCATTAATTGCTTAGGTGTGCTCCCCATCTGGTCAGGAGGCAAGTGAAAAGGTGTTGGTGGTTCTAATTTTACATCAGCTAGCATACTGTTTTATCTATCCAGCAGTAAGATACTTCACCAGATGCCGAGCCTCCACCACCCAGTAGATTTGGGGACGACTGCCCTAACAGGCTATCTTAAATAAGCTGTAAACTGACACTGCAAAGGTAACCAATGACAGCAGCCTTTTCCTTTGGTTTGGAGATAATACTGCACAGAAATTTGATTGGAAAGATCCTAGTTACAATCTAGATTTTCATGAAGCATTCGTTAGCATGATTAATTTGAAACCTGACTCTTAGCAAAATAGTGTTATAGGAAGGTTTAATCTGGAATTTTTCCACATGTTCCAGGATACCTAAAACTAGCCGTACACTGACACCATCTGATGGCAATCGCTGAGTTCCACTGGTTCCTTCTTGGAACCATCTGCTAATCATTTTCATTAGGAATAGCTATCCAGACCCCTTAAGAGAAGATAAGTGGCAAATAATAATACCCAAGACTAACCGGTGGGAGATGGGCAGGGGAGGAGAAGTTAGACCAAAAGATAGTACCCCATAGAATTTTATTTTATTCATCCTAGGATGTGGGCATCGCTGGCAAGGCCAGCATTTATTGTCCATCCCTAATTGCCCTTGAGAAGGTGGTGGTGAGCCACCTCCTTGAATCGCTGCAGTCCGTGTGGTGAAGGTGCTCTCACAGCTGTTAGGGAGGGAGTTCCAGGATTTTGACACAGCGACAATGAAGGAACGGCCGAGATATTTCCAAGTCAGGATGGTGTGTGACTTGGAGGAGAACGTGGAGCTGGTGGTGTTCCCTTGCGCCTGCTGCCCTTGTTTTTCGAGGTGGTCGAGGTCACAGGGTTTGGAAGTGCTTCGTAGAAGCCTTAGTGAGTTGCTGTAGTGCACCTTGTAGATGGTACACACTGCAGACATGATGCATTGGTGGTGGAGGGAGTGAATGTTTAAGGTAGTTAATATGTCCACTGGAGCCTTCAAATGTTCCAAAGCTCTCTTTGGCAACTACAAGAGTATAAACACGAGGCATACAATTGGAATTAATATGGGTTATACCAATCTAATTCACTCCATTTTGGGAACCATGGTCTTTATCTAGTGACTTTAAGTATGTTGGAAGATAATTTCACTGATCCCACACTTCCAGCAGGGAGATGTGTTCAAAGACAACACAGTTCAGAGTAATAGCTACAACACTGCAGTGGTATTTCTCTAACATGCACTTCCTTTGACTACAGCCCCTCACTGGGAGTACAGGAACTGTGAATTCATCCCACAATCTTCTGTCATTATGGCACTGAAGGCTCTTGTAAAATAAATATCTTGTAAAAATACTGTTAGAACCATCTGCCCAGGATATAGCTGCATTGAAAAAGTTAAACAAGTTATTGGGTCATTTTGGCAGTGGAACGTAATACAAATCAAAAAATGGTTGCGCAAAATGTAAAGTTGCGATTCATGGAAAGACATTGGTTGTGATCAGTTTAAAGTGATAGGGGTTGATTAAAATTTTGATGGTCAATACTTTGCAATGTCTTGTTCAAATTAGGAGAAAAACAAAATTCAAAATTCAGTAATATTGAGAATAATTGACTCCACAGAACTCTCAACAAAATTGTCAGTCATAGAAACAGCATGAATCCAATTGATAAAAGGGAAAGAACTGAAGATAAACCATGCATGAATGTTACAAAAAACAATTAAAAATGGAAAGTTACATGGTGCAGGATGGAAATTTAAGAAATGGCATGTTTAACCCCCAAGATTCTCCATCTCAAGGCACGAGGCCATTTACAAAAAGAATTGATTCTTGCACATATGTGCAGGATCACGTAACAATGGCCGCTATCTCCTTCTTGCTATAGCCCAGGGACATGGAGGCCAACTGCAGCACCTCACCAACATCCAGTCCATGACACAGAATAGATTAACCAGAGCATAACATGGTGCTTCAGTAAAGTACAACTTCTAAACTTCTCTCATTTGAGTTTTTCAAAAATTAAAAATGGGGGGGGGGGGCGAGGGGAAGATTTAAATTGTTTATCCAAGCAGGTGCCAATTTTTATACAATTCTGGTGTATAGAATAGTAGTCAAGCACAGATGAAGGCCACTTAGCCCATCGAGCCTGTGCTGGTATTCGTTCCTGACAGAAGCATCTATTCCAATCCCATTTCCCTCCTCTTTCTCTGTCATTTTATATTCTTCCTACATAGTAAATAAACTGCAAATCTAATCTACAGCAAATTCTACATTTATTAATTACCGATCTTCCAGCACTAACATTTAGTTACTCACTGCAGGTTTTGAAAGACTCTTTTTTTTGTCCCCCAGTAGCTCATCGGGTGAAAGCAGCATGTGTGCACAATAGTCATACAAGCTAAGAAACTCTTGGTATCCATCCATGGTTTGGGTGTCAATAAGGTGCTACAGTTGGCAATCTCCTGGGTTATGAGGAGGAGGGAAATATAGGCCAAGGTTCCTGCTCCTGAATGGCATCCAGTGGCTCTTGCTGCCAAATGCATGTGTGTGGACACTGAATCAGGTTGATCTCCCACAGTCCCCCTTTGCCCCACTCCCCAAAAAAGTAAATTTACTGTTCGCACAGCCAGGCTCCCACATGAAGGCATGGCACCTTCGAGAGCAAGGTATCAGAGAGCCACTGCCACCTGTGGAACCATGACTTGCCACCTTCTGGAGAGGAAGGGAGTTAAGAAAAGATGGAAAAAAATAAAATGTTGCGTGTGTCATGTAAAGTAAATATTATAGTACTCACCATTCTCATTTTGTCGGTCCTGAACCAGATGTTGATAGACTGAATCAGGCACCTCTGACTGGCGATAGTACCACTTGACATTCATTAACAGATGGTCCCGTTTACTCTGAAATGTTAAACATCAGCAGGCTAAATGAATGAAATTATAAAGGGGACAATATTTGCACTATTCTTTGCATTGTGCTAATAAAAAAAAATGAGCAAGACTTTGGCATTTACAAAATAAATGATTTTAATCAGATTACAGATGAATTGACTGAAAGAAATACTCAAGTTTGAGCGATATTACGGAAACATTCCCGATGAGGCATTCATGGTCAAATGGCTGCAAAAATTTAGCATATTCCATATTAACTACAGCATATGATGGCAGAAAGGGTTTAACAGGGAAATAAACGGAATGATATCAGCCTTCCAACTCACATGTCTAGGGCATAAGTAAATTATAAATCCGATCGAGGTGAGTTAGTCTCATAAAATACCACTCCAGAGTAATGCATCACTTAGGTACAGCTGTTAAAAGTAGTCTCAAGGATACTCATTAAATTAGAATATGATTTTGTAGGACATTTCAGTTGTTGTCAGAACGATATCAGATAGCGTTAAATGGAACATAGAAACAGGAATAGGCCATTCAGTCCCTTGAGCCTGTTCCATCATTCAATTAGATCATGGCTGATCTGTACCTCAACTCCATTTACCCACCTTTGTTCCATATCCCTCGATGCCTTTACCTAACAAAAATCTATCTTTCTCAGTCTTGACAAATCCAATTGTCCTAGAATCCACAGCCTTTTGGGAGCTGGGTTCAATTCTGTAATTATTGCTTATAGGCCAAGATGTTGGGGCTTGATTGGAAACTTTATAGCACAGACATCCTGCAGGGAATGGACAAAGAAGAGGAAGACGAAGGTGTAGAACAACACTGGCTGCCTGGGAGGAAGATGGGGAGCATTTTCCATAGTAGTGATGCAACAGTAATGGAAGCGCGTCCAGATACTCTCTGGGTTACATACTGGATTCATACACAATAGTAGTTGGAGACTTGCAAAGGTAGTGTGTAAAGGAAAGGAAATAAGTACCAGTGATAAACACACATCTTACTTGCTATTACGTGTTTAGTAAAATTATTATGTTAGGCAGTCCATCGAAATCGACACTGCAGTTGGAGGATGTACATTGTGTAAATAAAATGCGTATTATTTCTTGTAAACACGGGATCATGAACATCAAGTTGGCATAATGCATTATTTTTACATAAGTGGTCGGAGTTCAAAACACGAGATATGAACACACACATTTTAAAATTGTTAAAGTACACAAAAAAATAACAGCAGGGAGTAATTTCAAGGTTGTAAATCTACACACTGACTTGGTTACAGACATCACTTGAAACACTGAATTAGATTTTG
This sequence comes from Pristiophorus japonicus, assembly GCF_044704955.1. NCBI lineage: Eukaryota > Metazoa > Chordata > Chondrichthyes > Pristiophoridae > Pristiophorus > Pristiophorus japonicus. Next base: position 107,123,015 of record NC_091994.1, read on the forward strand.
CAGCAGTGCTATCTATCATCATGCTAAATTGATTGTTCTGGATTATCACTATGTGGAGAGGTTCGAAGGCAATATTGTGTCAATTTTATGTCTTTTTCCCGTCGAATTTTCTGTGAAATTCATCAAGTTGTACAACTAATTACGTGCTGAGGAAGACATATTTTAGTGAATTTAGTATGAAGGTTAAAAGACGTATTTGCTTAAAGCTTGCGGCAGTGCCACCTTTGACTGCTGTTAGTGCAGAATTCTCCACAACCATTCAAAAATAATAGGGAACATAATGAAATAATTCTCTAACAAAGTTGCTTTCAAAAGTTTTACTTCCGGTTCTGAACATGGTTTTTGAAGACAGCTTTCCAGTGTATATGTTAATGGGTTAGATTCTTCTTTTAAATGCTGAGAAAAAATGCTTGCAGCTTGCAAAGACTAATTAGAAAAGTCAGAATTTCAAATCTTGAGTACAATATGTACTGTACGATCAGGCCTTCAGTAGAATCATCAGTAGACCAGTTGGTGGCAGCACTGAGTTAGAAAACAGCAGTCTGTGCTGCAACATATCAGCTATATTTACTCATGTAAAATTCATGCTGAATTAGTTCACAGGCCTCCCATGTACAACCAATGCTAGTCTATAGCAACAAAAAGAGCCTGCAGCTCACCTTTTGTGTTTCCTTCTTTGCAAATCAATGTTTTATCTTTATAAAATGGGTTTGACACATTTCATTAAACCTCTTTAGAGTCTTAGCACTATTCTGAAAGACTTGCATTTATATAACGCCTTTCACGACTACCGGATGTCTCAAAGCGCTTTACAGCCAATGAAGTGCTTTGAGTGTAGTCACTGTTGTAATGTAGGAAATGCGACAGCCAGCTTGCGCAAAGCAAGCTCCCACAAACAGCAATGTGAAAATGACCAGATAATCTTTTTTTTCATGATTGAATGATAAATATTGGCCAGGACACCGGGGATAACTCCCCTGCTCTCTTCGAAATAATGTCATGAGATCTTTTACGTCCACCTGAGAGGGCAGACGGGGCCTCGGTTTAACGTCTCATCCGAAAGATGGCACCTCCGACAGTGCAGCACTGAGGTGGTATGCAAATCTGCAAATCTAAGCAGGGAATTTCAGAAACCAAATTTCCTTGCAGAAGCAGCACTCCAAACTGCACAACAAACGTGCAGCATAATCAAGTGTGACCAAATTAATATAGGATTTCTGGTGAACAGCATGCCCCGTAACCCTGTGCATAACACTGTGGATATGTTAATGGATCTGTACATCCATTCACGAATGGTAACACGGTGCAATACTCATCTTGGATACGAACGTGGATTCAGAAGGTTGAGAGTTTATTTTGCAAATTTTTGAAACTTAAATGTTCTGCTTACCAACATCCATGTCATTTATACCTTGATTAACTGAACTGAAATTAAACAATCCTGTTCAATAGATATTTAGTTAGAAATGTTCACAATGGATGTCCTTGGATATCAGCTTGGCTCAGTTGGTAGCATATTCATCTGATCAGAGTAGGAGGATTTGAGACCAACACCAGGACCTAAGCTCATAATCTAAGTTGACAGTACAGAGTAGGTTTGAGGGAATACTGCATTGTTTGAGATGCCATATTTTAGATAAGATGATAAATAGAGGTCCCAGCTGCTGGTTCAGGTGACATTAAACATCCTATGTCACATTTCAAAAAGCAGCAAATTTCACCTGCTTCCATCATCTTCCACAAAATCTCCATCATCAACCAGTATCAACAAAGACAAGCTTAACTGGTCATTCATCTTACTGCTATTTATCACTGCCGCATTAACCGTCACGTCTCTCCAAAAGGTAATTGCGCAAAGTATTTGAGGTTCCCTAAACATATCTGCCTCTAAAACCCTCCTTAAGACTCACAGTTGACCAAGCTTTTCGTCAACTCTCCTAATAGCTCTTTCTTTGACTCTGCATGGTCTGATTAGGCTTCTATACAGCACCCTGGGATGCTTTTCTACATTAATGGCGCTAAATAAAGTTGTTGTTGATGAGCTGGACTCCAGCATGGAGCAACATTTTTGGGAGACAAGGAGGAAAATCGGGGGAAGAGGGGATTGAAGCAGCTTTTCCAAATTCTTAACTTCCGCCAATTGATTTAATTGCATGAAATAGTTTTACAACTCATCATTACTGTTTTAAGAGCATACTATAATAGGTCACATTATAAAGCAAAACCGTCCCTTTTCATGACCGTACGTCGTGTACAATGCCGTTCCAGAACCGAAAATGAACTCCATCATTTTAATTGGAGCCCTGAGTTCTCTTCCCCACAGAGCTGCGTTGGATGTTCGAAAGTTCTACAGCAACTTCATCTAGGTTTCCTCTGAATTAGAAAGCTGCAAGCAATTTATCTTTACGATCATTTGGTGTTACAAAGTGCCACCAGAGGCAACTGGAATGAGGTTGGCTATCTCAGGAAATGGGCCTTGATGGTTACCAAGAACTCTGAAGTCTTGCAAAAAGTAAGTGCCATGAATGAAACAGAAGAGAGCATATAATTTTTTTCCAGCATTCCTTAGTTAACAAACTAGCCATGAAGTCAAAACAACTGGTGGTACTTTGGGATTGGCATTTCTCATGTCAACACTCTGGAAAGAACAAACTAGCATTTATGTACTTGCAACGGATAGCTCTTTCAATGTGAAATGGCATAAAATTCAGGGGTCAATTTGTGATCATATCTGGTATTCAGCAAAATTCTGTCATGGGACATCTTTTTCTGTTCCCCCTCCTCATGTATATAATGAAAGCGTAAACTGTATAAAGCAACTCATTTCTGTTACAGAATTATTCTTACGAAACAAAGTTTGGTTTTAGAATAAAATCTTCACATTCTTGACAGAACAATTTTTATTATTTAGATTGCATAACTAGTCACAGAAAGAACATTTTCAATGCAACTGAAACAATGAGCCTGAAATTCCAACGTCCCCGGGCCCGTACGAAGTTTCCAAGGACCCGGGAAGGCATCAGAAAAGCCGGTTTTCAGCATGCAATGCGCATGCGCAGAAAACCGGGTTTTCCAATCTGTCAAGTTTCTGGCTTGACAGATCTCGCGCATATTGAGCGAGGACAGTTGCACGTGCAAATTTCCGATATGTCCTCAAAAATCTTGCGCCTGAAAAGGCAGGCGCACAGGCCTACTTTTATAGGCGCAAGTTTTTTTTAAAAACACACAAAAATATATAAAAAAAGTTAGGAAAACATATTTTATTGTTTAAAAACCCTCCCCACAACAGTAAGTTTATTTTAAGGTATAATTTAAAAAAGTTTTTTTTTTAAAATCGGGAAAATATATATTTTTTATAAAACATCAATAACTAATTTAAATGAATCCTAAATATGCATTGTATATTTTCTATTACTGTTTTGGGTGTTTGGGAGAGTTTCTCATTCACAGTAATCAGAGTTTCAGACTTAGGAAACTCCTATTACTATGAATGAGAATATACAATACCTGATTGGCTGCTCAGAGCCATGTGACTCCAGCTCCAGAAAAAAAAAGCAATCAAAAACTATTACCAAAACCCTAACTAACTAATCGCTGCAAAAAAATTTTTCAAACGTAAACATGCAATATTTGCAGGTTTTCTAACTTACCACTGCTGGTAGGGCTGCACTGACAGGTTTTACCTGTCGCGGTTCGAGGCGCGGCATACATGGCCTTCTTTGACCGTACAAAGGCCTTTGACACCGTCAAACGTGAGGGATTATGGACGGTCCTCCTCCGTTTCAGCTGCCCTCAAAAACGTGTCACCATCCTCTGCCTGCTCCACGATGATATACAAGCCGTGATCCTGACCAACGGATCCAATCCACGCCCGAACCGGGGTTAAGCAAGGCTGCATCATCGCACCAACGCTCTTCTCGATCTTCCTTGCTGCAGTGTTCCATCTCACCCTCAACAAGCTCCCCACTGGAGTGGAACTAAACTATCGAACGAATGGGAATCTGTTCAACCTTCGCAGCCTCCGGGCTAGATCCAAGGTCCCATCCTCTGTCATTGCGTCTGCACACACTCAGAGGCCGAACTCCAAGCCATCGTCAACACCTTCACTGAGGCGTGTGAAAGCATGAGCCTTATACTAAACATCCATAAGACAAAGGTCCTCCAACCAACCGCACCCCGCCACACAGCACTGCACCCGCCCCTGCATCAAAATCCACGGTGAGGCCTTGGACAACGTGGACCATTTTCCACACCTCGGGAGCCTACTGTCAAGCAAGGGCAGACTTCGATGACTAGGTCCAACACTGTCTCCAGTGTGCCAGTGCAGCCTTCGGTCGCCTGAGGAAAAAGAGTGTTTGAAGACCAGGACCTCAAATCTGGCACCAAACTTATGGTTGAAAGGGCAGCCCTCCTATATGTCTCAGAGACGTGGACTATGTACAGCAGACATCTCAAAGCGTTGGAGAAGTACCACCAGTGCTGCCTCCGCAAGATCCTGCAAATCCACTGGGAGGACAGATGTTCTCGCTCAGGCCAACATCGAAGCACTGACCACGCTTGACTAGCTCCATTGGGTGGGCCACATCATCCGCATACCCGACACGAGACTCCCAAAGCAAGTATTCGACTTGGAGCTTCGTCATGGCAAGGGAGCACCAGGTGGGCAGAGGAAATGCTTCGAGTACACCCTCAAAGCCTCCTTGATAAAGTGCAACATCATTCCCACCGGCACCTGGGAATCCCTGGCCCAAGACTGTCCGAAGTGGAGGAAGAGGATCCGGGAGGGCACTGAACACCTCGAGTCTCGTCGCTGAGAACAAGCAGAAACCAATCGTAGACAGCAGAAGGAATGTGCATCAACCCAGGCGCCCCACCCACCCTTTCCTTCAACCACGGTCTGTCCCACCTGTGACAGAGATTGTAGGTCCTGCATTGGACTCTTCAACCACCTGAGAACTCACTTTTAGAGTGGAAGCAAGCCATCCTCGACTCCGAGGGATTGCCGATGATGATGATGATGACGACGACGGGTCAGGATACTGCCGAAACTCTCTCTGGTGCCGCTCTCCCCGGCGATTCGTCCCATCGCAAACAAGGAGCAGAGGATCTTGCCCGGGCTTTGTAACCGGGTTTTCACTGCGGAGGGTCAAAATGCGGCAAAATCCCAGTCGCAAACCCTTCGAAAATCCAGCCCATAGAAAGAAAAAAAAACTTACATTTATATTCATGACCTTAGGACATCCCAAAGCAGATTACAGCCAATGGTTCGGCTTATTTTTGAAGTGTCGTCACTGTTGTAATGGAAACGCAGCAGCCAATTTGCGCACATCAAGCTCCCACAAACAGCAATGCGATAATGGTCAGATAATCTGTTTTAGTGATGTTGATTGAGGAATAAATATTAACCAGAGCACCGGGGAGAACTCGCCTGCTCTTCTTCGAAACAGTACCATGGTATATGTTTTTTTTAGATGGTAACATACCCAAACTACCGGTAGACACTAAAGAACTTGCGAGGTGGAAAGTGGTCTCTCTCATTCCCAGACAAGGTGAACACTGCTGTCAGCGTGAATTATATCGTTGATATCACTTTCTGAATCAGTGCCCAGGCAAACGGAAGGAGGAGAAACAGATGCCCCTGAACTTATTTTAATCACAATAAAGATTCACAGGGACAAACCAAAGGAGGTTCAACCTTTCAGATTCAAAGCAGTATGACTGGGCATTCGACTTTAATACAAGGAACCATGGGTTTGCTCTCTGGTGAAGGATGTGGGCTGGGTGCAGCATGGGGTGGTTGCGACACCTGAAGTTACAACTCTTAAGAACTTATTTTACAACCCGAGCAAAGAGAAGAATGTGCTCTGATACAGTCGATGCCCCTACTTTCTAGGGGTTGGTTTGTGGCTGGCAATCCAGGTAGTAAATGGTGTGCCCATCTTGTCAAAGGATGATGCAATATGAGTGAACATCAAAGGGGAGATATTTTTCAATGGGGGAAAAACAACAATAAACCAAACTGATTCATTATGATTTCAAATAACTCGATGTGCAATCCATAAAAGGCATGCAACATAATTTAATTTCAGATCATTTTTCCACTTTGTCCAGAACCCAGATGTTAAAACTGAATGACACCACCATTTCTTTCAACTCGAAAGCAATTGCTCTCCAGCAATGTAGTGTTTGTTTACCAGTGGATCTCTCAGATAGTCATGTGGGTGCAACTAACACACAAACATCTGATAGTAGCCTGTGATCCGAATCACGACCACATGTCGACAGCTCTAAAATTGTAAACAGATCCAGCATTATCCAGCATTGCCTCAGAGGAATGGTAGCAGATTTACCATTTTTAGGTTATCCTGGGAAGTACTTCAGAATTAAAAAGAATGGGCAAGTCCAGCTTTAAATAACTCAACTGGTTAATTCCTAAAGAGGAGACATTTTTATTGTACAATAATACTGATGACAAAAGAAACCACCAATCACAAATGTTTCATGTATGTTCGAAATTATGACACAGCCTTTATTCAACAATGCATCAGTCAATGCATTCATGAAATCATCAGCTGGAATCCGACAGTTTGGGAGGGAAAATAATCAACACATTTATTGCCTTACTTCCAACACATGCAGACTAAAATACTGCACATCAGCATATTTTAAGTAGGGGGTATTAAAAGTAAAAAGCAAGCAGTTAGGGTCTTACCAAAAAGTTTATTGAAAGGTGCTTTTATATTATAGGAGCTCAGTGGAGGAGAGATGTATGGCTCTCCCATTATCAGCTGCGCTCCAAAGTATAAACACCCTCCCCCCCCCTGCCCAGGGAACCCCAAGAGCAGCACAGACTGTTGGCCTACAAATGGACCAGGTTAAGCCAGTTTCTTAAAGTAAATGCAGATAGCCATCGATTCATCAATCGGGTATACTCACTGCACAGCAAAGCACGATAACCATTGATGCCAAACTGAGTAAAAGGCAAGAGTGATGCACGGAGGCCCCATAGACAGGTAAGGTGCCGTGGGATGGGGAGGGGGGGCGGGGGGGATGAGTGGAGAGGGAGAGCAACTCGGCAATATAAAAATGGTTCATCACATACTACGATTTAGCAGCTGGTCGAAATGTTCCCATTCCTATTCTGAAGTGTGCAGCTATTTTAATATTAGCTATCAATGACCAGTAAAAAAAATAAAAGGGAAATGAGATTTGCATGTTACAGTGAGCAATGGTACGAGCAATCTATCCAAGGAGAGCATATTCACATTATGTCGCTGCAAAAACACACGATTCTGTCTGATCCTCAAACCCAAGGAGGTCTGTGGACACACTTTCATAAATTACCGTTTCAGTTCATTTGTCTTATACATCATCCCCCCAGCCAAAAGACCAAACAGGTAATATGCTCCCAATCTTCTACCAATGTCACTACCAAGGGGAGGTAGAACAGCTACCACTGGTGATGCCCCACCTAGTTTTACCTACAATTTTATCAGAAAACAGCTGCCCTTGGTTTCCTATTTCTCAGTACCAGCACAACTGAATCCCGCTACACTTTGCATGGCATGTAAATCCAGATTTTAACTCTGACACCGCACGTGAGGGCCAATGGCCTGTATCACTTTGCAACCAGAATTCTCAATATTGCTTTTTACATTTTTTATGAATGTGGTTTTGGTCTGCATTTTCTTATGCTGAAATTAATTATTATGGACTATTTAAAAATATTGCAAATGCCACATCACACGTGTGCTCCAAACACATTGGGATCACAATTAAGCACCTCTTCATTTTTTGGGGTGCATTTGAAAATTTCATTTTGAAAAACTTAAATACTATTAGCATTTATTCACTATTATAGATCTGGTAGATTTATAAACACAAAGAGATAATGCAAGGGCAATACTATAGCCATACAATAAGAATTAAGTTAAGTGCAGATGCTCTCAAATGTTAAACCTTTTTGTGACACCACTGCTCAAAGGAAGCTTTGTTCTTTCAAAAGCTGTGCCATTAAAGACAGCTTTGAATGCAAATCTTTGTCATTAAATATTTCATGGAAGCTTCAGCAAATACTAACATTGACTTTCTTCTACTCTGATGTTTCAGTCCTGTTCTTATCCAATTTCGACAGATTCGTTAATATTGATCCATTACTTTTTCTGTTGAAAACGCAGTACTTAAGAGTAGCAAATTTGTGACAACAAAACTGAAAGGAGAGAGAAATTAAATTCTCCAGTTCAAAGGTTGAAAACTAATCTCATCAAGAACATATTCGACAGCTGTAGTATGGTAATATGACCTTTTACAGCTGAATGGCCTGGCAAGTTTTAGTTATTTCACAAGTACTCATTAAATAATGAACTCCTGGGGAAAAATTAACACAAAATATTTGGTTTTGATTTTAAGATTAAAATTAAATTAAAAATGCAATCGTTTTCATCGGCTGATTGTACCAGTCTCAGTTGATTAAGAAAAAAAAACAGCTTTAAACTGATTCTCCTGGAATGGAAGATGATTTTAAAAATACAAATCGTCTGTATTTAACACATGAAGACGTTTTTTCCCAAATCAGTCTCTGTATCGTGTCCTTGTATTTAGGATAAAATTAGGTTTTCTTGCATTCATGCATTTCTTGCATTGGCACAATCATCTCAAATAAAAAAATCATTTCCTTTTGAAGTCTTTTAGCTTCAAAATGAAGCCCATTTTTAAAATCAGTTCCCCCCCCCCTCAATGAGCTCATTATTTTAACAAAAGACAAAAAAATTCTGAGATCATGCAGCTTTAACATATTAAAATATTCAATAATTGCTGTTCCTTCAAGTCTACTTGCTTTCATAAGCATGAGGATTTCTGAAATGTGCTAAATGCACAAATTTACCTACAGTAGGTCTATGAACTATTAAACTAAAAATACGAGAGTGTTTACTTAGGGTTTCATTCTCTGAACTGGAGCATCACCTGCATATCACTCAAAGTAAGGTAGCCAACAAGAGAAAAACCATAATAGGCATCAGCAGCATTATTCACTGAACTGATCCCGCTCCGCATCATAAACAAGGACACTCCATCCTAGATTTTTCCGTTCTTTCTCTCCCCCTACCACCCCAACCCCAAGAAGTTATCCACTTTGGTAGGAAAAATAGAAAACAGAATTTTTTTTTTAAATGGTGAGAAATTGGGAAATACTGGTGTTCAGAGGGACCTGGGTGTCCTTGTACACTAATCACTGAAAGTTAACATGTAGGTACAGCAAGCAATTAGGAAAGCAAATGGTATGTTGGCCTCTATTACAAGAGTATTTGAGTACACGAGTAATTACTGCAATTATATCATCATAGGCAGTCTCTTGAAATCAAGGAAGACTTGTTTCCACTCAGTGAGTTCTCAGGTGACTACAGTCCAATATGGGAATTACAGTCTCTGTCACAGGTGGGACAGACAGTGGTTGAAGGAAAGGGTGGGTGGGGAGTCTGGTTTGCCGCGCGCTCCTTCCGCTGCCTGTGCCTGTTTTCTGCATGCTCTCGCCGACGAGACTCGAGGTGCTCAGCGCCCTCCCGGATGCTCCTCCTCCACTTAAGGCGGTCTTTCGCCAGGGACTCCCAGGTGTCGATGGAGATGTTGCACTTTATCAAGGAGGCTTTCAGGGAGTCCTTGAAACGTTTCCTCTGCCCACCTGGGGATCGCCTGCCGTGTAGGAGTTCCGAGTAGAGCGCTTGCTTTGGGAGTCTTGAGCCATACAGGAGGGCGGGCATCACTACAGCCCTGTAGACCATAAGCTTGGTGCCAGATTTGAGGGCCTGATCTTCGAACACTCTCTTCCTCAGGCGGCCGAAGGCTGCGCTGGCGCACTGGAGGCGATTGTTAGACCTCGTCGTCGATGTCTGCCCTTGCTGATGGTAGGCTCCCGAGGTATGGAAAGTGGTCCACGTTGTCCAAGGCGGCGTCATGGATTTTGATAAGGGGGCAGTGCTGTGTGGCGGGGTCAGATTGGTGGAGGACCTTTGCCTTATGGATGTTTTGTGCAATTATATAGGGCCCTGGTGAGACCACACCTGGAGTACTGTGTTCAGTTTTAGTCTCCTTACCCAAGAAAGGGTATACTTGTCATAGAGGGAGTGCAGCGAAGGTTCAACAGATTAATTCCTGGGATGGGGGGGGGATTGTCCGAGAAGGAGAGAGTGAGGTGATCTCATTGAAACTTACAAACTTCTTGTTATATATGCAACTATAGATATACCCTCTGTGTAGTTGCATAAGATGGAGACTTGTTACCTGATGTACAATCAATAAGGTTGACACCGTGTATATACTATGCTGGCACCACTAGAGGGTGCAACTTGTGGAAACCGGGGTTTCCTGCCCCTGTGGCAGGAGGCTGTCCACCAGAGGGCACTGCAGTGGGGGACCTAAGGGTCACCTGCATAGGTGTGCAGGGCCCAGTATAAAAGGCTGCCCACCATGCTTGTGCCTCACTCTGCAGTTTGAATAAAGGACCAAAGTCATGACAGTTTGAGTACAACACATTGCCCCGTGGAGTCATTAATAAGTGCATCACAGACATAACACTTCTTACAGGGCTTGACAGGGTGGATGCAGCAAGAATGTTTGCCCTGGCTGGGGAGTCTAGAACCAGGGGTCACAATCTCAGAATAAGAGGGTCGGCCATTTAGAACTGAGATGAGGAGAAATTTCTTCACTCAGAGGCTGATGAATCTCTGGAATTCTCTACCCCAGGGAACGTGGAGGCTCAGTCGTTGAATATATTTAAGAAAGAGAGTGATAGATTTTTGGATATTAAAGGAATGAAGGGATATGAGGTGAGTGCAGGAAAGTGGAGTTGAGGTAGAAGATCAGCCATGATCTTATTGAATGGCGGAGCAGGCTCAAAGGGCCGACTCCTCCTCCTTTTCATATGTTTTGTTCTTAAATAGAAGGCATAAAAGTTTATTTTCTTCAAATTGGTCAAATGCAGTCAACGCACCAGCTTTCAAGCATGTTTAGCATTCACATAATCTGCTTGCTGCTACATATCTTCATGATGCCCGAGAACTAGGATTGCCTGCTTCAGTAAAGGAGAATGGGAATCATTTATACTCAATTTGGATGTACGTATATTGGATGAGAAAAATGAAAAAGTATCACATACGGGAACCTGTTATTCTTAGATAATGATAATACGGTCAACCATCTAGACTCCAGTCTTTCTCCCAGTGTAAGAGATTAACTTAGCTCTGGTCTTTCGAATAATCTGGAACCAATATGGTGGGTATATTGTGTTTAATCTGAGTTTAAGGCAGAATATAACACACTAGTTATGCAGCAAAACTTAGGACCGTGACAAGTAGCGAGTACCAGTCCCGATCGGACAGATGGCTGTCGTATACATAGAAACATAGAAAATAGGTGCAGGAGTCGGCCATTCAGCCCTTCGAGCCTGCACCGCCATTCAATGAGTTCATGGCTGAACATGCAACTTCAGTACCCCATTCCTGCTTTCTCGCCATACCCCTTGATCCCCCTAGTAGTAAGGACTACATCTAACTCCTTTTTGAATATATTTCGTGAATTGGCCTCAACAACTTTCTGTGGTAGAGAATTCCACAGGTTCACCACTCTCTGGGCGAAGAAGTCTCTCCTCATCTCAGTCCTAAATGGCTTACCCCTTATCCTTAGACTGTGACCCCTGGTTCTGGACTTCCCCAATATTAATAAGAACATAAGAATTAGGAACAGGAGGAGGCCATCTAGCCTGCTCCGCCATTCAACAAGATCAAGGCTGATCTGGCCGTGGACTCAGCTCCACTTACCCACCCGCTCCCCATAACTCTTAATTCCCTTCTTGGTTAAAAATCTATCTATCTGTGATTTGAATATATTCAATGAGCTAGCCTCAACTGCTTCCTTGGGCAGAGAATTCCACAGATTCACAACTCTCTGGGAGAAGAAATTCCTTCTCAACTCGGTTTTAAATTGGCTCCCCCGTTATTTGAGGCTGTGCCCCCTCGCTCTAGTCTCCCCGACCAGTGGAAACAACCTCTCTGCCTCTATCCTGTCTATCCCTTTCATTATTTTAAATGTTTCTATAAGATCACCCCTCATCCTTCTGAACTCCAATGAGTAAAGACCCAGTCTACTCAATCTATCATCATAAAGTAACCCCCTCATCTCCGGAATCAGCCTAGTGAATCGTCTCTGTACCCTCTCCAAAGCAAGTATATCCTTCCTTAAGAAAGGTGACCAAAACTGCACGCAGTACTCCAGGTGCGGCCTCACCAATACCCTGTACAGTTGCAGCAGGACCTCCCTGCTTTTGTACTCCATCCCTCTCGCAATGAAGGCCAACATTCCATTCGCCTTCCTGATTAGCTGCTGCACCTGCAAACTAACTTTTTGGGATTCATGCACAAGGACCCCCAGGTCCCTCTGCACCGCAGCATGTTGTAATTTCTCCCCATTCAAATAATATTCCCTTTTACTGTTTTTTTTCCAAGGTGGATGACCTCACATTTTCTGACATTGTATTCCATCTGCCAAACCTGAGCCCCTTCGCTTAACCTGTCTAAATCTCTCTGCAGCCTCTCTGTGTCTTCTACACAACCCGCTTTCCCACTAATCTTTGTGGCATCTGCAAATTTTGTTACACTACACTGTCCCCTCTTCCAGGTCATCTATGTATATTGTAAACAGTTGTGGTCCCTGCGGCACACCACTAACCACCGATTTCCAACCCGAAAAGGACCAGTTATCCCGACTCTCTGCTGTCTGTTAGCCAGCCAATTCTCTATCCATGCTAATACATTTCCTCTGACTCCGCGTACTTTTATCTTCTGCAGTAACCTTTTGTGTGGCACCTTATCGAATGCCTTTTGGAAATCTAAATACACCACATCCATCGGTACACCTCTATCCACCATGCTCGTTATATCCTCAAACAATTTCAGTAAGTTAGTTAAACATGATTTCCCCTTCATGAATCCATGTTGCGTCTGCTTGATTGCACTATTCCTATCTAGATGTCTCGCTATTTCTTCCTTAATGATAGCTTCAAGCATTTTCCCCACGACAGATGTTAAACTAACCGGCCGATAGTTACCTGCCTTTTGTCTGCCCCCTTTTTTTTTTTTAAAACAGAGGCGTTACATTAGCTGCTTTCCAATCCGCTGGTACCTCCCCAGAGTCCAGAGAATTTTGGTAGATTATAACAAATGCATCTGCTATAACTTCCGCCATCTCTTTTAATACCCTGGGATGCATTTCATCAGGACCAGGAGACTTGTCTACCTTGAGTCCCATTAGCCTGTCCAGCACTACCTCCCTAGTGATCGTGATTGTCTCAAGGTTCTCCCTTCCCACATTCCTGTGACCAGCAATTTTTGGCATGGTTTTTGTGTCTTCCACTGTGAAGACCGAAGCAAAATAATTGTTTAAGGTCTCAGCCATTTCCACATTTTCCATTATTAAATCCCCCTTCTTATCTTCTAAGGAACCAACATTTACTTTTGTCACTCTTTTCCGTTTTATATATTGGTAAAAGCTTTTACTATCTGTTTTTATGTTTTGTGCAAGTTTACTTTCGTAATCTATCTTTCCTTTCTTTATTGCTTTCTTCGTCATTCTTTGCTGTCGTTTAAAATTTTCCCAAATCTTCTAGTTTCCCACTAACCTTGGTCACCTTATACGCATTGGTTTTTAATTTGATACTCTCCTTTATTTCCTTGGTTATCCACGGCTGGTTATCCCTTCTCTTACCGCCCTTCTTTTTCACTGGAATATATTTTTGTTGAGCACTATGAAAGAGCTCCTTCAAAGTTCGCCACTGTTCCTCAATTGTGCCACCATTTCGTCTGTGTTCCCAGTCTACTTTAGCCAATTCTGCCCTCATCCCACTGTGGTCCCCTTTGTTTAAGCATAGTACGCTCGTTTGAGACACTACTTCCTCACCCTCAACCTGTATTACAAATTCAACCATACTGTGATCACTCATTCCGAGAGGATCTTTTACTCGGAGATCGTTTATTATTCCTGTCTCATTACACAGGACCAGATCTAAGACAGCTTGCTCCCTTGTAGGTTCTGTAACATATTGTTCTAAGAAACAATCCTGTATGCATTCTCTGAATTCCTCCTCAAGGCTACCCCGTGCGATTTGATTTGACCAATCGATATGTAGTTAAAATCCCCCATGATTACTGCAGTTCCTTTTTCACATGCCTCCATTATTCCCCCGATTATTGTCCGCCCCACCGTGAAGTTATTATTTGGGGGCCTATAAACTGCGCCCACCAGTGACTTTTTCCCCTTACTATCTCTAATCTCCACCTGCAATGATTCAACATTTTGTTCATTAGAGCCAATATCGTCTCTCACAACTGCCCTGATATCATCCTTCATTAACAGAGCTACCCCACCTCCCTTCCCCTCTTGTCTATCTTTCCGAATTGTCAGATACCCCTGTATGTTTAATTCCCAGTCTTGGCCACCCTGCAACCACGTTTCAGTAATGGCCACCAAATCATACCCATTTGTAATGATTTGTGCCGTCAACTCATTTACTTTGTTTCGAATGCTGCGTGCGTTTAGGTAAAGTATTTTAATACTAGTTTTTAAACCATGATTTTTAGTTTTGACCCCTCCTGCAGCCCCTTTATATTCATACATATTGTCCCTTCCTATCACCTTGTGGTTTACACATACCCCAGTGCTACTTTGCTCTGTTGCCTCCTGCCTTTTACATTCTTTCTTGGAATACGAACAGCTCTTCTCTCTCTCTAACTACCCAAGTAGTCTTAGACCGAAGTCAGCATGGATCCACCCTCGGGAGCTCTCCACTCCATCGTCTGCACTGGAGGCTTTTCAGGTCTTTCTTTTATACTCTTTTTTTGGGGGGGGTAGACCTGAGGTAGAATATGTTGTGGACTGTTTTTCCCTTATCTCAACCGGCCCTGTCCTCCCAAGTTTGGAGTCACATGTACCACTCTTGGCCTTCAAATGCTCACAGCTACTTGTTATCAGTTATTTATGTTCAAAGATGTTCATGCAGTTTGGCTGTGCGATCTAACTATTTCATTCCATTATCAGATTATTGTACCATGGAATGAATCATTAAATTCCCAAAGACACAAGGGTAGCTATTCTATTCTCACACACTGGTTAACTTACGCATTTTAGCGAGCAGATTTGTTAAACAGAGTCACACACTCCTAATTTAGCATTATAATATGGTTATTAGCGGTAATGGAAGAAACATAGGTGCTGGGCCTTGATTGGCCAAATTAAAGATACAGTCAGCAGCCTTCCTGGCACAAAAATAGCAGACAGCTCGCCTGGGAAGCAAGGTCATATGTGACTGCCACTGTGTGGAATGCTATAACATCTGTAGGGAATTGAAAACATACGCAAATTTTAATCATCTATCCAGCTATTCCAATAGTAGTCTGAAGACACTTTATCTCAAGCTCGAATACTGTCATCTAAACACAGTATTATTCGAATCACAATTTCATTCGGGTAACCATATACATTTTAGGTATCCCTAATTTCCAGCACCAGGGACAAAATTATTGAAATATAATGGCATATGTCACAAACAAGCCTGTTTCCAGATAGCTGCATGGACAAGCAGGTTCATCACGATTGAGGGTGTATCAGCATCCAGGTTGTTGGCAATGAGATTGCACACTCTCACCAGGTGCCGTGCTGACAGGATCTGTCAATAACCAATCGGATGCGCTGTTGCACATACCAGTCCCAAAATAGAAGTTGTAGATTGTTGTATTGTCCTCATAACTATTGTTGTGTCCTTAGATGCTCTGATAATGACTCCTCGAGGCAATGAGTTGTACTTGAACTGTAGTGACCGTAATCCTTTATTGATAACTCCAGAGTGAGGATCACACCTGGTGGCCTGCCTTTTATACTAGGTCTGGCACACCTGTACAGGTAACCTCCAAGTCTCCCACTGAGGTGCCCCCTGGTGGCACACCTTGTAATAGTACAAGCAGTAACCATGTAGGATACATGAAAACTATATACCTTGAAGTTCATGGTTCTGCTTAGCTTGTTTGTGAGGTCCTTCAAAAAGAATTTCTCAGGTATGTAAGTGGCCCCCTGGAATAAATTTAGGCAGATCCAGCAGACTATATAATGCTTTAATGGCCTTCCAATGTTGAAAACATCACCGAGGCTTAAAACAGTGCTTCAAACTGAACATCTACAATGAACTGAAATAAATGCAACGCCTTCTTTAACTGATGTTAACTAGTTAAAAATACTGTCTTAGACTGGCAACAAGAAAATAAATAAAGGGAGCTTTGGTACACACCCTTTTGTACACAGCGCAGAAAGAGACAGCCACAAGGGCAACATACACAGCTTGACATAGTTTATGGGGATTTTGCCCTTATAAATCTTCGTGTTGGTCTATTGGATTTGCTATTAAAATGAAAAATGGCCATCTGCTGGAACACAGGAAAAACGAAAAAATTGCGCCAATTTATATAAAAATCAACCTTTAAAACAGCCATCTAATCTGCTTCATGCAAGTGTGGGGAAAATTGTTACCAGCTGATAGACCAACTGCACCTCCAGAAAATAAACCCCTTCACACCAGCAGCTTTTCAAATACATGCAACGGAGAGCATAATAAGGAGCAAATCCAAGAAAAGTAGCAATAACAGAATATAAATAATAGATAGAAACATTAATAGAAGAAACGGAGATACAGATATAGAAACAAGGATAGATACAGAAAGAAAGGAAGGGAGAAAAAGGGAGTACATGAGTCAGAAACAGTACTGGTTGCAGCTCAAGTTGGGATGAATCACCTCATATTTCTCAGTCCCAACAGAGGCAAACCTATTTCCATAAAAGGTCCCTGAACAGAAAGGTGAGGGAACATCAACTGGAGGAAAGACATTAATGTAACATTGCGTATAATGTGTTTTGTTTCTTTTATTACTCTAGACAGCACTGCAGGTTTTTTTTATATCTCCAGCCTCACTTAATCCATTCGATAAAATCTGGAAGTTAAAATAGATGGTGGTGGGATGTTGGATGAGTGCAGAGCAATTTGTCCAGAAAACACTTTCACAGTAATGGAGAGCTTTGTGAGGCTCCAAGATTTCAAACGCATTTGAAAATGACAGCATTATAGCAAAGTAACTTGGCTGTCTGAATATATTGAATTTGTTCATTTGTAGCTTGTTTATACTATTTCTACAAATGTACTTTATAAACAAAACAAAACTCCAGAGAATTCAGAAACCTGTTCACTGCTGCCCAAACATTTCCCAGGGATATGATGCTCTTTAAAAGAAAACCGCCTTGATTTTAACAATTATAGAAATTAAAGTGCAGAAAACTGTGAATAACCTTTTGGTGAACAGTTTATTAGTGTCTGAACACTTGATTAGATGTAATCTTTCCCAAACTGTGACAGGATCATTAATTTTGTGTGACAAAGACTCAGTACAGAACTCACATTTTTTTTTAAAAACAGCCTCACAACATATCTTATTCATGTGCTTTCTTTGCCTACATTTAACTTAACTGAAGAAAATGACAAACTGTAAGATGTCCTCATTGTCACAACATGACATTTAACAATATGCACAATCACAGCTGCTCGCAACGAGCTTTTATGTGGAAACCCTCTCTATGGTTACTCCCCAACAACAATCTTTTCAGATCAATGCACAACAAAATGGTGCGAGTAGCCACAGATGTTGCCCTGGCAATGGCAGGCAGGTCCTTTGTTTGGTCCATGCCGTCGCAGCTATTGCCTGCACTACTTATATTTAAAATCTCAACTAGGTTTGATGGCAATTTGGCCATCTGTCATCTCTGCTATTTCTTGGGACGATGAATATTAGCTATATCAGGCAGACAAGTCACTGGCAGGAAAACGCTGCACAAACCTATCAGATGTTCAGGAAATGATCTGCTTTCTATGTAAATGTTAGAACCAATCTCTCTTTATTTAGATATTACTCCCTGTAGGGAGACTGAAGATATAGTGTCCTTTGCTTTAGCTTACATGGGCTCCATGTAAAACGTAATGAAAATAAGGCCTTCACAACATCTGTTTTGCACAGCTTAGTCTGCTCATAAAATTTAAATATTCTAAATATTTAATCAATGTAGAAGCATTACTTGAACTCTTTTCCCTATTTTATACTTCCATTTATAGTGTTTACAAATATAATAGGAAATATATGGAATGCACATTAAAAGCTGCAACGGGTTAAATATAAGTTTCAGCAGAAATGATTTATCAATGTCCCCTTTCTCATAACTAAAAGATGTTAATTTGGCATCATCACGATATCACAGCCCTAAATCAAATCTTCACACAAAGTCAAATATTGGTTGGCAGTTAAAATCTGAATAATTCACACAAAATCCAGGTTACTTGAACAGAATCTGTTTACCTAGCATCACTTCAGGATTTTGCGGTGACAGTACAACGTTGCGCTCCTATCTCCTTCGCCCGGAGATCGCGACATCATTGCCTTGCGCATGGCCTTGGACCCGAAATTGCGTACTGCCCCCCTGCAGCATTGTCGGGCAAAAACATGGACAGCTGAAGGTGGTGTGCATCGGGCGGCTGGCCGTTTCGGGAGTGATGCTTATAAAGACCAGGGTAAGTAAAAAAAAAAAATTACCTTCTCTTTCAGGTCTTTTCGCGGGTTCCTGCCCGCGATCGATCAACCCGGCACTCTGATTGGGTGGGATCACAGCTGCCGTCATGGAAAAGACACGTTTCTTTTCTTCTGCAGTATAGTATTAGGCAGTCCCTCGTATCGAGGATGACCTGCTTCCACACCAAAAAGGGATGAGTTCATCGATGTTTCAATGAGGGACCTGACAATCTAGGTCCCAAACTACATACTGAGGGTGGAAGATGCCTGTACATGGATTCTTTTAACGTGGGGTAGACGTTGCACACCAGCCACCACACGGGCTTGACAGAGCTAGGTCTTGATTCAGTGGCAAGGATTAACCAAGACAACTGGAAGCCAAGCTCTGCTGCAGGGACCAAGTGCGCATGCATGCTCCTACTATCCATCGATCGCAGTGTGGGCTGGACAATGCTGCCCCTGGGTCACGATCTCTCACTGCTCCTCCGCCCTGCAGCTGTCCTTTACAAAGATGGCGACCGTTAGCCTGGGCCTGTTACCGCGAAAACACCCCGGAGTTGCAAATTCGAGACCTGTTGCTCCTTAATCCAGGTTGGCGACCTGCACCAGGTGTTTATGAAGCCCACCTGTCGAGTACGTTACTCCCCTGCGCCCCGCTGATTCAAACTCAACTGCAAACTGTGTGTCCGGCCTCTGCCCGCTCACAACCCACGTCCGGCTCTGATCAAGAGCCTGCAATGATGGCCCTTTCCTTTAAGGGAGGAAAGGAGCCTTTCAACGCGGCAGCGCATGCTGCACTCACCGCCCCACCTGCTGCCGATTGCGCTTCAGGAAGGAAGAGGAGTGCCTGATTTAGCGCTCCACTTCCTTCTTGGAGCGCAAATGCCGAATTTTTTAATAGTTTGAAATCATTTGCTCCTGGCACTAATTTTTCAATTTTTGAAAAAAGTTAATGCCTCAATTGGAGCCCTACCCAATTTCACACTGTAAATGTTTTACTTTTATCTTCTGTCCATAGCAGTAACTTATGAAATGGATTGGCATACAATGGGCTAAAAAATAAACAGTTGCAACCTCGGTTTTTGCTGCTTATCAATGGCACAATGACCTGAAGGCTAACATGGGTCAAGTTACAGATGCAAACAATTTACTGGTGCTCCCCCGCAAGAGTGCAGCCAGACAAGTAAGCTTAACTACAGCGTGTTAAAGGTTAAAATTCATTTTCACTCTTGCACAGCAATTATACAAGGTAATTACATTAGTGTATGCAGGGAATGCCAGTTGGAAAATTGCAGGCCTAAAGACCCCAATGTTGCCTCAATTAGTTTAAATGGACAGAAAATCAAGACCCACAATTTCCCAATGAGCTCTCCCTGTGAGTGCGCTACTTGACAGGAAGGGCCACTAGGGGGGAAATATTTATTCTGTTGGATGTACACCATCACTATTGTATAATATGGCGCGATCCTACTGAAGAAGATCTACCTAAGTAAAATCATTCTTCAGCAAAGATTGACCCGACAGTATGATGAAACTATGAAAATCGCAGTATCTAACTGGTTGGATGGCTGATCTTTGGCGCTGGTTGCCAGTCACAGAATTATTGAATAGTACAGCACAGATGGAGGCCATTCAGCCCATTGAGTCTGCCCCTGCTCTTTCGAAGAACAATCCAGTTAGTCCCACTCTCCAGCTCTTTCTCCACATCACTGCAGTTTTTTCTCCTTCTAGTGTTTATTCAATTCCCTTTAGAAAGGTACAACTAACTGAGTCACTTCCAACAACCAGTCAATGAATTAGGACTGAGATGAGGAGAAACTTCTTCACCCAGAGAGTTGTTAACCTGTGGAATTCTCTACCGCAAAGAGTTGTTGAGGCCAGTTCATTGGATATATTCAAGAGGGAGTTAGATATGGCCCTTAGGGCTAAAGGGATCAAGGGGTATGGAGAGAAAGCAGGAAAGGGGTACTGAGGTGAATGATCAGCCATGATCTTATTGAATGGTGGTGCAGGCTCGAAGGGCCGAATGGCCTACTCCCGCACCTATTTTCTATGTTTCTAAAACTTGAGTGTCACTGACACTTCCAGCGTGGATAATGTCAGACAGGAGGAGAGAGGACAGAAAAACTACATTAGGTCGAAAAAAAAGACAATTAAAATTAAAAATGGAAGACTGAGGGATTGAGAAAGGGGATGGGGTGGGAAGGGCAAGCAGCATATAAGTATTTAGAATGTATTCTGTTTTAACTGTATAACTACTGCGAATTGGCTTTATTACTCTTCATTTCGGTCGCTCATAGGCTACAAAACCAGGGGGGCCCAGGCAGACAAAAATTTCCCTCAACATAGCCAGCAGTCTAATGGAGAATTCCAACTTTTGAAAAGGATGCAATAATGGCATTTGTATTGCCACTCTGTACAGTGCTATGTGAATAAACATTATCGACACAAACCCACATGCACAAAGAAATCTGCACTAATGCAATTTGATAAAATAGTGATCGAACCAAGATTGTTTTTAAAGTTATATCAAGTACAAAGGAGATGAATACTAAAGTGTGTTAACATAAAATAATTTCTCACCTGCTAAACATCTTGTCTGATTTCACACATCACTTTTGTAAATAAATGTATAATTCTAACATTGATTATAATACTCAATGAGACAAAGTCTGTGGAACTATTCTTGTCTACAACATTCTCTGAATAAACTACAAAATTCTAATCCGGTCACAATTTCATTTTAAATTTGGAAAAAGCCACTGTAGTCTTCCAGTGTTGAAGCTGAATTTTAAAATAAATAAAATGTTTTGATTTTCCAGCTTATTTACTGCATCTGTTATGTTATGTGATGTGTAAGAACGCATGCAGGACTGTGTGCATTATCGGGTGGAATAATCTTTTCAACTATTTGCAGCATACATATCTTGCACATGCCCCAAAAAACAGCCTGTCATTCTGTTATCCTGGCATTCAACATGGTATCAAGAACTGATATAGCCTTCAACATCAAAATATGTCCACTTCATCACACAACCCCTTGTACAATTTTATAGGATTTTAAAAAACATTCACAATGTTGTAAAAAAAATGCTTGCACACTGCCCATAAAGCAGATTTAATCAAAAAGCTGCCCAGAATGTTGTGAAAAGACTGATTATTGTTTGGGGATGCATTATTTAACTCCATACATTTTTAATAGTTTTGAAATTGGCCTATGCAGGCCAACAAAAACCGAATGCTGCAACATTAATGCACAAGCCAGTAACTCCTGAATTATTACAGGGCTTAAACTGCCAGGTACTGCATTTCTAAAATGGGTCATAAATGTAAGATCAATATTGTACAGTAAATGGGACTTTTCATCATGAGATGGCTTGTGTGCTTTGCTCATTCCTATTTATGAGACGTGTAATATATTGAGTAAACGTGTCTGCAGTAATCCCGACTGGCACTGCAAAGGCAATTTTTAACAAAAATTAAGGCTATTTCCTGCTCCTAACACAGTGCATCTCATTTCCATTTCTCCAGTCCTGGACAACACAATAAAATGCATGCTTTAAACAGGTTCGACTTATCTAAAGGCTGCACCATCTACAAGAGATTAGCAAATAGCAACATGCCTTGATTACTTATCTCCATGCACAAACATGGCTACAAAATGCCCGGCTTGATTGAGCGAGGTAATGGAAAACAGGAAATGAGAAGGCTTGGTTAAGTCGCAGATAATCGATCACTATATTCAGTGAAGTGTGAGTTGAGCTGTGCTAAGCTGCTTGGGGTGGCAAATACATCTATTGCTTCACTGGAATAAATAGCAAGGTCCAACCATTCAGCTATCTCTGGTAATCGCCACTCAGAAGCTCAAAGGCTGTCTTCGTCTGTTCTCAGCGACTCCACATTTGGGTACGAATTATTCACTGCACTAGTTTATTCTATCTGCTCAATGTTAATGGAGTGGGAACAATTTCAAAAGGATGAATCTAGATATCGTTGTTTCAAATCTTGTATACTCAGATCTAAACAATTGGGAGGGGTGGGGGGAGAAATTCTTTTTAAATTTGGCAGTTATTATGTATATACATACATAGATATATATATATACACATATATACATTCTCTTACATATATACACATGTACATACATCTGCATATATATGGATAACACTACACATTTCCTAATATACACATATATGCATAAGCAATTTCCTCATATATATATATTATTAGTTAAAAGAAAATCAAAGTGGCCCTTCAATGCTGGTCAAAGGTCGTTGCTTGCTCTCCCTCATTAAATCAGTGTGTGGTGTCTTTCTGTCCTATTTCACATTCATTTCCCTTGAATTCCATTAACATCTGTCTTTGCACAGTGCCTTGTTTCACAAAATGTCAAAGATGAGCTACTATGCAATGCATCTCTTGCTAAATCAGTGCATGTTATACTTAATGACATAGATTTGCTCCGTTTTCACTGTATTATCCGAGCAGTGTTTCAGTGATTTCAATGCGATAACATATTAGCATTTTTACAGCTGCAATAAACAGTGTGCATTTTAAATTACATGAGCTCAATGTCAAACACAATCAGCAAACACGTTACCTAACAACTCATGGTATTACAAATACATTAAACTAATGATTAAATATGCATGGGTAATTTAATTCTACAAAGGGGTATACAGATTGGCAGCGTTCAGAACGTTAACTTGCAGCTTATTTTTTTTTAAATGCGGTTAGAAAAGGCCAACTCCTTTTTTATGCTTACTTAAGGATTTCCATTTTAATATTGAGAAGTAATTTTTAAACAGGAAAATATATATTATATTCAATGATAAATAGGAAGAATGGATTACTATTAATGCACTACGAAAAGATTAATTTATCAGTTCCCCAAAAACAGCCTCAAATCATTTTAGTGACACAGCTGGGTATCAAAAGGAAGTTCAATTGACCTTGCATTACATTATGTTACAATCCTAATTCACAGATGCAATTTCATTGACTGATGAATTTGCAGAAGGTAATACGTGTCTGAGGTAAGATCATTAATTTCCCTTACTCTTGAAAGATAAAATTAACACATACTTTGAGGCCAGCTCCAAAGTGAACAAATCCTTGCACTGTCAATCATTAATTACTTTAAAAAAGCACTGCATAGATTACCTGAGCAAAGTATTATGATAAAATAATTCAGTAAAAGGAATTTGATGGATTTATGGTTCAAAACTGAAGAGAATTGATTTTTGGCACAAAGCTGAAATCGTATACATTTTAGTGAGTAAATAAAATCACAGGCTACTGCAATGTGTGCTTTCTTTCACTGAACAATCTTCTGTTTGACTTCACCACATCTTTGGGAATGTTGAGTCTCTCCGTTCCGCAGACCGGTCCCAGCCAGGATCACCAGCCGGAGACCCACTCCCAGGTCTCTGCTGATGCCACTCACCACTAGGCAGTGCACTCGAGTAGCTCAGCCTCACTGACAAAATGATTCTGTCTCACCTGTGTAAGGAAGTACTTTGTCCGCTCTTGCCGATTCTTTACACAATATAGTGATGCTGAGATACAAGTATTTTAGATTAATACCCGATCATCTAGACAATTGCATCCTACCACTCTGGGATACAGTATACTTGTACTCAATATACTGCATCACCATGTCATGCTCGATTAAAATTATTTATCTATCAGCATCACTGCAGGTATACAGAGTGTCAGCTTGACTCAGCGGTAGTACTCTTACTTCTGAGTCAGGTGGTCATCAGTTCAAGCCCCACACCAAGACTTGAGCGCATAATATTGGCAGATATTTGTGTAGCAATAAGGGAGTGCTGTGTTATCACAGGTGTTGTCTTTTGGATAAGCTTGTTCAGGTGGACGCAAAAGATCCCAGAGCACTATTCAAAGATCAGCGGAGTTCTGCTGGTGTCCTGGCCAAAAATGACCAGAAACATCATAACTCATCATCACATTGCTGTTGGCAAAACCTTGTTGTGTGCAAATTGGCTGCCATGTTTGCCTACATAACAAGTGATTCCATAACTCATGGGTTGCGAAGCGCTTAGGTATATCTCGAGGACATGAAAGGTCCTGTCGGTGCAAGTTCTTTCATTATCTTTTATTTTGTTCAAACATGCATTTATAGAAGCACAGAGCAGAGATGAGCATGAACTGAATTCAGAATCCAACACTAGCCCTTGTTTAGCCCCTTCACCTTCCAATGTAGGATTCCCTTTAAAAGAAAATCTGTACCCATACTTAAAAGCCTGGAATTTCCTCTTGTGCAGCAATGCTACTAGAGAAATGGAGATTTGGGACTGCCACTGACCGCAGGAAGTTTCCCGGAAATTACCATATTTAAGTTTTTGGTAGGCTTTCAATGGGATTGCTATCTGGCCCAAGCAGCCCGCTGCTGTGTTGAGACGGGAACTGGGGTTGGGGATGCACAGGGGAATTGGCTACTGCTGGATGCCTGCTGCAGCATTAAAGAGCCAGGCAGAATCATAATTTTGAATCCAGCTGCCTCTATCAATGAGTCAACATTGCAGCAATATTATCTTGACGCTGATTCTCCATCTTGTTACTAACATGCCACTTTGGCTATAAACTCTTACTTCCCTATTGCCTAGGAATGCTGGATGGCAATTGAGTAACATTCATAGAATCATAGAAATTTACAGCACGGAAGGAGGTCATTCTGCCCAAAGAGCTATCCATCCTAATCCCACTTTCCAGCTCCTGGTCCCTAGCCCTGCAGGTTACAGCACTTCATGTGCATATCCAAGTACTTTTTAAATGTGGTGAGGGTTTCTGCCTATACCAGCCTTTCAAGCAGTGTGTTCCAGACCCCCACCACCCTCTGGATGGAAAAAATCCCTCTCAAATCCCCTCTAATCTTCCTACCAATTACTTTAAATCTATGGCCCCTGGTTGTTGACCCCTCTGCTGAGGGAAATAGGTATTTCCTATCCACTCTATCAAGGCCCCTCATAATTTTATACAACTCAATGAGGTCTCCCCTCAGCCTCCTCTGTTCCAAAGAAAGCAACCCCAGCCGATCCAAACTTTCCTCCATAGCTAAAATTCTCCAGTCCAGGCAACATCCTCGTAAATCTCCTTTGTATCCTCTCTAGTGCAATCCCATCTTTCCTGTAATGTGGTGACCAGAACTGCACGCAATACTCTATAGCTGTGGCCTAACTAGTGTTTTATACAGTTCAAGCATAACCTCCCTGCTCTTATGTTCTATCCCTCGGCTAATAAAGGTAAGTATCCCGTATGCCTCCATTACTGATGTAATCAAGACAGAGAATGAGATATATAGGAACATAGGAATTGTTAAACTAAAAAAGACCGGGTCCATCTAGTTTGCCATCTGCCATTCTGTTGGTTGCATGATACAACAATAATGGCGTTGTTGACTAATCATATTAATTAATCTAAAACAGACTCAGACATAAAATGAGGAAACCTCCCAGTGGTGGAAAGATTTGAGAACCATATGGTGCCACTCGGTGATCATCTTATGTAAAGCAGCATGCCATAGGCAGGGCAAAGCAATCCCACAATCAATGGATCAGATCAAAGCTCTGCTGTCCTGCCGCCTCCAGTCGGAAATGATGATGGACCATTAAACAACGAATGGGAGGAGGAAGCTCCATGAATATCCCCATCCTCAATGATGGCGGAGCCCAGTATGTGAGTGCAAAAGACAAGGCTGAAGCATTTGCAAGCACCTTCAGCCAGAAGTGCAGAGTGGATGATCCACATCGGCCTCCTCCTTAGGTCCCCACCAACACAGAACTATCAGGACACTAGAATGAGGGGGCATAGTTTCAGAATAAGGGGTCGCCCATTTAAAACTGAAATGAGGAGGAATTCCTTCTCTCAGAGGGTCGTGAATCTTTGGAATTCTCTATTCCAGAGAGCTGTGGAGGCTGGGTCATTCAATATATTTAAAGTGGTGCTAGACAGATTTTTGAACGATAAGGGAGTCAAAGGTTATGGAGTGAGCAGGAAAAATGGCGTTGAGGCCAAAATCAGATCAGCTTAATGAATGTGGAGCAGGCTCGAGGGGCCTCCATCTTTACCAGCAATGTCCACATCCCATGAACGAATAAAAAAAAATTGACTCAATTTTCTCTCAAAAAACACCAAAAAAGCAGCCTAATCTGGGAGGATAATCCTGCCTAAAATGTCCTTGCATCCTACTTTCCACCTATTCCAGCACCACTTTCTCTGCGATTGTGATAGTAGATTATGTCTATAATTTGTAGCAGTGCAGTGGAAGCAGGCAGAGGTGATTTCCTGAGAGCTTTGTAGTGGGTTTGCATCTGTATGCCCTTGAGGTATAATGTGCAGGATGGATATGCAACCATGTCTGACTGCCACGAAGGCAAACTCATGAAACTATCTAGTCGTAATTGGAACCAAAATTTGGCATCATAAATGCCCAAATAATTAATGGTTCTCAAGCTCCAATAAAACTCATCACTGAAAATGAGCTTTACAGTCATTAGTCAATCAAAAACATGCAAGTTTATCAACAGAGTCCACGGGGATCATGATGCCATGAAATCACGATCACTCTCCACCATTTCCCTTTTCCAGTATAAAAAAAAACTAATAAAATACAAAGTGTATAGGTTAACCATCATCATCAATGTGGTGTATGTAGCACACAAATCACTGACTCCACACGGTCTGGTGTAAGTCTAACTGCTGTGACCTTCGTCCTTTATTGTTCAGCTCCAAAGTTTCTCCCAGGTGTGGTGGTCAGCCTTATATAGCACCTGTTACAGGTACTACCAGGGTTTCCCACCGCAGCGCCCTCTGTGGTGTGGCATAGTACTTACAATACATTTAAGGTACTGGGACGATACACACATCATTACATAACATCACCTTCCCCCCCCTCCACCTGGACGCAGGACAACGATACACACATCATTACATAACATCACACTTGTCCAACGGAAGGCAGGTGGGCATAGACAGTGCTTTAGTATGGTACATTTTATCTGGTACATTATCTGGTTATTGACTGGTAGCGGAACCTTGATTTCCTTGTTAGCCATTATCATTAATTGTACTTCATCCATTATTTTACACAAATACAGTGGCCATTCAGCATAAAAAAAAAGTAATTCTTATTATAAATTCACTATCTCACATTAACATACCTCATTTTAGACTCGCTCTGCCAAACAGAAGTCCTTTGTGGGGACCACCTCTTTGTAAGGCCCTTTTAAGACTCCCAGGTGCATTTCCTCTTTAAGGCGCCATCTTTGATGCAGGAGGATTTCACGAGGCTTCTCCTTGGGCGCCGCCATCTTTGATGCTCTGCAGCTCCGACACGATGCCACCGCCATCTTCGATGCCGCTACCGCAGCCTCCGCTCCCCTCCGCTGCCACCTGACTTGCCGCCTTTCCTGCGGCCATCGTGGCCTCTCCAGCGGCCGCACTTGCCACGTCCCCCGTGGCCTCCGTAGCTCCCGGCCTCCAATTACTGCCGCCGCCCGACGCTAACAGCTCCTCTGCGGGGCTCTTGCGATCCGCCGGCCCCTGGATCCCTCAGCACCCCGCCCGCAGCGCCCCGCCGGCTCAACCCCCACCCCCCCCCTTGGGCCCCTCTGTGCAGGGCTGCTCGCCTGTGGGGGCTGGGGCTGCGGGATCTCTGGGGCCTGAGGTCAGGGCCTGGGACTTGCCTGTGGGGATTGAGGCTGCAGGGTCTCTGTGTGAGGTCCGGGCCTGGGACTTGCCTGTGGGGGGATTGAAGCTGCAGCTCCAGCTCGGTCGGCGCTGCTCTCTGGGGACCCGGGGCACGGCAGCACCCCGGGGAGCAGCAGCCTGTGGTGTGATGAAGTCTTCCCAGCTCCCACGGACCGTCCCCATCCACCTCCGGCCGAGGAGTGTCGGCCCATCGCCTGCAACGACCCACAAAGGTAAAGCGTGCGTCTCATCTCCGTGGGATACCTGCACCATCGCTCTGCTGAGAACAGGTATTAGTTCCCTGGTGTAGGTACGCAGCTTCGCCGTGACCGGGACCAGCTTGGGTCGTGCAGCTGGGTTAATCCACAGTTTATCAAAAGTTCTGCGACTCATCAACGACGGACCCGAGCCCGTGTCCACCTCCATACTCACAGGGACTCCGTTGATTTTTACTTCACTTATCACTGGGGGCGAATCGTCGGTACACGTATACAGTCCAAGCACCTCATCATCTTCTACCTGCTCCTCGCTGAACAGTGGATCATCCCCCATCTCCTCAGCCACACGGTGAGTCCGATTTCTTTTACACTTACGCTGAAGGTGGCCTTTAACGTGGCAGGTATTGCACGTATACTCCGCAAACCTGCAACGGTGAGCCCCATGGCTTCCTCCACAGCGCCAGAATGGTTTTGCTTGATTGGCCCTCCTCGGCGGACTCTGAGCTCCAGGACCCCGAGGTCCGTGCTCTTTGCCCCGGGCAGAGCCACGTTCTGCAGTTTTGTCCGTGGTGGGCGCTACCCTGTGGACAGTGCCTGCCGGGTTCGAGACTGTGTGGATTATTTGCTTGGTGCTGCAAGTCGAGGTCATATGTGCCCGGCTGATGGCGATGGTCTTTGTCAGAGTGACTGCGGGTTCCGTGGCCAGCAGCTTGTGAAGGAGGCCCTCGTGGCCAATCCCCATAACGAAAACATCCCGCAAAGCCTCGTCAAGGTGTGCCCCAAAATCACACGGCGCCGCGAGTCTCCTGAGGTCTGCAGCATATTTGGTGATATCCTGGCCCTCGGGTCTGCAGTGATGGTAAAATTTGTATCTGGCCGTGAGGATGCTCTCCTTCGGTTTCAGCTGGTCACGAATAAGTTCAGTCAGCTCCTCTTATGACTTGTCCCTGGCGCTCCCAGGTGCCAGCAAATCCCTGACGAGACAGTAAACCTCACACAACTGGAGAGCAATATCGCCTTACGCTTCTCTCTCATTGCGTATGTGTCCTCCGTCAGGTTATTTGCTGTGAAGTAGTACTTGCGCCTTTCCGTAAAGGCCTCCCAATCATTGCCCACGGTAAAATCCTTTAGCGAGCCCAGAGTAGCCATGGTTGCGTGGAGTTCGTCCGCTTCCTCGTTGCCAATGTGGTGTATGTAGCACACAAATCACTGACTCCACACGGTCTGGTGTAAGTCTAATTGCTGTGACCTTCGTCCTTTATTGTTCAGCTCCAGAGTGCCTCCCAGGTCTGGTGGTCAGCCTTATATAGCACCTGTTACAGGTACTACCAGGTCTCCCACCGCAGCGCCCTCTGTGGTGTGGCATAGTACTTACAATACATTTAAGGTACTGGGACGATACACACATCATTACATAACAATCATCATAGGCAGTCCCTCAGAATCGAGGTGGCTGAACAGTCTAATACGAGAGCCACAGACCCTGTCAAGTGATCATGAACAACTGCTTCCTTTACTAGAGCTGAACCCACACCTACATTTAAATGATGCATATCACACACCAAAGTACCTGACACCTTGTATTCTTTTGCACTCGGATTGGTAAGGATGTGTCACACAAGTTTCTTTCTTCCAATAAAAAGCCTAATATATTTTCATTGTATCTAGCAAATGGAGCAGACATCTGACTCTGTAAGGATGGGCGCTAGTCCTTCAAAACCACTTTTTACATCACAAATGTGACTTAATAGTTAGCTGTAACATGTAATTATGTATATGTATGCAAAAAGTCTATAGATGAAATATTTCCTCTCAACTTTTCCATGATGAATTACTATGCCCATATAGAAACAACCAATAGCCACACTGTAATTATATCCTCCAAAAGATGGTGGTGCTGTACCATCTCAGTTTTGCATCTCCTCAGCCGGTATTGCAGAGTAAATCCTATGCTGCAACCAACTCCACTTCTCTGCTCCCCAAATTGTCAAAAATTATTGTATAAAAATAAAGGTAGAACTTTAAAATTGCAACAGGTCCTCTGCCATCTACCCCTGCTTCACCTGAAGACAACACTTAGTCTTGAGTTCCCACATGCAACACCATGGGAGATTAGAGGGATTCGATCGGGAGTATCGATATTGAAATAAAACAGACAATCTGGATTGTCTAAAGGGATTATATCTGATCAAGAAACAATCGAAAACAGGAAACATAAAACACAGATTAGTATTGAGAATGAAATCAAGCTACTTCAACTGAAGAAAGAACTGCTCTCTACAAAGTGAGGTGTCAATTGTGCTTAGATGCGCAATACTAAATATTATGTTCCACAAAAAGTTATTTTTGTCCCTCTTGAACCAATAGATGAACTTAAATATACAGTTCTTTGAGTATAATGAATACTCCCAGGCATCCAACAGTTACTATGTGAAAAGCCTCAGCTATATTGCTTGGGTATAGGAATTAAGATTAGCATATAAATGCTCACATCATAAACTTATCAAAGATTTTGCAATACAACATGCATAGACCAACAAAGGGGCAGCTTCAACAAATAAAACCTTCAGAATTTGCCTTCATTAAAGCAAGTGGTGTTCAAAGGGCAACGATGTTGGCAGAGCTGCGGTCATGTTTATGTTTTTTTACAACAAGCAGCAGTCACCGTGCCAAAACATATTCATGACTGGAGTTTGCTGTAGCTATTTATATACATTTGTAATCTATCCAGATTATAAAATGTATGCATCTAATACACACATCCTGCCTGTCACAATTCACCATCACATGCCGCAGTTTTAAGGGTCACACTTCAAAGAAAGTATAAAGAAATAAAGGAACTCTCCACAAATACCAGAACCAGAATATCTGCAGCTTCTCAACAATTAGATCTGAAGCCTACAAGACACAATTTCACTTTAGTAAAAGAACACATTGGCCCCAAGTTTCCACATGATTTGCTCCTGATTTTTAGGAGCAACTGGTATCGAACGGAGTATCTTAAAAATCGGAATTTTCGTCATTTAGTTTGCTCCAGTTCTAGTCAGTTAGAACAGTTTCACTTTGGAACAGAATTTTTTTTTCAAAAAGGGGTGTGTCCGGCCACTTACGCCTGTTTTCAAAGTTTCGTCAGTGAAAACTTACTCCAAACTAACTTAGAATGGAGTAAGTGAAGATTTTTGTACGCTCGAAAAAACCTTGTCTGCACTTTAGAAAATCAGGTGTAGGTTACAAATCAGGCATAGGGAATGGGGGGGGGGGGGGGGGGTGTTTAAAGGGAAGTTTACAAACATTAAACACTTCAGTTTTACAAATAAAGAGCCATCATCAATAATAAATGATAAATACATCAATAAATCAACCACTAAATCAATCAAAAAAAATTAATAAGCAATATTTTTTTATAATCAATAAATAAAACATTTTCTACTTACCGACTGCAGCACCAGGAGCCCTCCAACAGCGTGCTGGGATGCCGCCCCCCCCCCCCCCCCCAGTGCGTCTCTGTCAGTGTCTCTATCTCTCTGTCTGTCTGTCTGTGTGTCTCTCATTCTCTGTCTGTCAGTGTCTGTGTTTCTGACAGCGAGGGAAGGGGGAGGATGGGGGTAGAGGGAGAGAGGGGGGGAGCAGAGGGAGGGATGGGGGAGAGGGGGGGAAGGAGATGGGGGGGGAAAAGGAGATGGGGGGGAAAAGGAGATGGGGGGGAAAGGAGATGGGGGGGAAAGGAGATGGGGGGGAAGGAGATGGGGGGGGAAAGGAGATGGGGGGGGAAAGGAGATGGGGGGGGAAGGAGATGGGGGGGAAGGAGATGGGGAGGGGAAGGAGATGGGGAGGGGAAGGAGATGGGGAGGGGAAGGAGATGGGGAGGGGAAGGAGATGGGGAGGGGAAGGAGATGGGGAGGGGAAGGAGATGGGGAGGGGAAGGAGATGGGGAGGGGAAGGAGATGGGGAGGGGAAGGAGATGGGGAGGGGAAGGAGATGGGGAGGGGAAGGAGATGGGGGGGGGAAGGAGATGGGGAGGGGGAAGGAGATGGGGAGGGGGAAGGAGATGGGGAGGGGGAAGGAGATGGGGAGGGGGAAGGAGATGGGGAGGGGGAAGGAGATGGGGGGGGGGAAGGAGATGGGGGGAAGGAGATGGGGGGAAAAGGAGATGGGGAGAGGAAAAGGAGATGGGAAGGGGGAAGGAGATGGGGGGGGGAGGAGATGGGGGGGGGAAGGAGATGAGGGGGGGGGAAGGAGATTGGGAGGGGGGGGGAAAGGAGAAGGGGGAGGAAGGCTGAACGGGCCGGGCCCGAGACTTCGGGCCGGGCCCGTCACCAGCACCAGATTTACAGGTAGGTGGCGTTGGGTCGGGTCGGGGGGAGCGCGGGTTGGGGGGGTGGGAGGGAGGTCGGTTCGGTTCGGGTCAGGGTGAGGGAGGGAGAGGGAGTTCAGGTCGGGGAGAGGGAGGTCAGGTCGGGGGGAGGGAGGTCAGGTCGGATCCAGTCCGGGGGCGGGGGGGGGCAAGCGGGAGTCGGTGTCGGGTCCGGAGGCGGGGGGGGGGGGGGGGGGAGGGGGAGAGGGGAGAGCAGGAGTCGGGTCCGATCCGGAGGCGGGAGGGGGGGAAGCGTGAGTCGGGTCGGGTCCAGTCTGGGGAGTCGGGTCCGGGGGCAGGGGGAGCGGGAGTCAGGTTGGTATCGGGTCCAGTCCGGGGGGGGGGCGGGAGTCAGGTCGGTGTCAGGTGAGGGAAGCGAGAGTCGAGTCGGGAGAAAGCAGGAGCTGGCCGTGGGAGGAGCTTTATTCACGCAGCCCCAGTGAGGCCATTCAGTGGGGCCTCTCCCACACAGTTTTGGGCGCCTGGAGCTACTGCACATGCGCGCCCATTGTAGCGCGCACATGCAGAGGTCCCGGCACTGTTTTCAGCGCAGGGACCTGGCTCCGCCCCCTACAGCTCCTGCTGCGCTGCGCCGAGGGCCAGAGGACCTGCAGGGAGCTGGAGAATCTGGAGGGTTTTTTTTAGGCGCACTTTGTGGCACGAAAAACGGGCGTCCAGGTCGGGACTGCGCCGTTCTAGGCGAGGCTCGAAACTTGGGCCCAATATGTTTTACATGATATAACATTTCTCGACCAGGCGTGGGCAGTGCCGCAGGAAATTTGCTCACATAATCAAAGTCTTGGACCAAACACACCTGTCACATCTAAAAGTCCTGCACATGCAAAGTCCATGTTACATTTCATCTGATTGGCTCAAATATTATATTCAAAAACCAGCAATAAATCTTAACTAAACAATCTTAAACAAACTTGAATACAGAAAGGACAAAGCAAGCCTGTCAATGCTTGAAGGTTTCTTTATAACCTGGCAATATCCTCGACGAAAGGAGCCGAAGATTGATCAGCAATTAGCAATCAACTAACAAATTTCTCCAGGCAACTGAAAACAGGCTACTGCTGACATTCGGATATGCCTATTCAGCCTTATATGGTCAGGCTGGGTTAAATACAGTTTCACTTTAGCAGTTAAACACCTCAAATTGCTCCAGACCCTAGCCTACCCACGAGTAACTCCATGGGGATACAGGATATCAGCTTTTCTGATCTGAATGATTCAAAAATGTTGGCTCTATGTTTGAAACGACATGCTCCGGTAAAACTAGTCATTTTGAGGAGCTCAAAACATCCTGTATGATGATAGAATTGTCCAACAAAATGTGGCCATTCACCCCATTGAATCTTAATCGAATTCTGTTATTTCCAATTCCATTAAAAATATTATTTTTCAAATATTTATCCACTCCTCTTTTAAAAGACGTTAATGATTCTGCTTCCACCAGTGTATATCAGTGCATTACATGCCCCAAGTTTCTCCATTCATTCTTTTTATGATGATGATCTTGCAGTTATACCTTCAGCTACCAACTCATTGACCACTGGAAATAGTGCTTCCTGATTTACTGTATGAAAACCCTTCCTCATTTTGCATAAATCTACAGATCTCCTCTTAGCTTTCTGTGCTCTAATGAAAAGAGCTGAGTTGCTCTAGTTTCTCTCATAACTAAAGACTCTCATCCCTGGTATCCTCTTCGCAAATCTCTTCCTTCCTAAAGTGGGAACGCAAAATTTGACATAACAAGCTCCAGCCTACCCAATAATCTGTACAGGTTTACCATTATCTTTGCTTTTGTACTCTGCGCCCCTATTTTATAAAACCTAAGAACCTATATCTTTAAAAAAATAAACATATCTTCCCTCTCTTAAAGGTTGATCTAACTGAAGCCGTGAGTCCATCTGCTGTTCTACTCCTTTTATAGCTTTACCATTTGTTGTCTACTGTACAAATTTTGATTGTGCGCTTATTTTAGGAATTTCTGCAATTTGAAACAACATGACAGGCATGCGTGAGTAGAATCACCCAGCACCTACAGAGCCCTTCCTACCTAAGTGGATCTCCAACGGCAACTATCGTGTATGTACGGGACACCGTCACAAAGTGCAACAAAATTATATTTAGAAAGCTGCTAGTCAAAACTGATTAAAGACATGAAATCTAGAATGGTGATACTTGACAGTTGCCCGTGAGCTTCTCTGAGGCTGAAACATTATCTCAGGGTTCTGATTACATGTTGTAAACCGCAAGAGTTGTTTAAACAATTATCTGAAATAAGAGATTGTGTTGCAGCTTTGAACAGAATCATAGCCATCATTTATCTTTATAATACATGCTATGTTCCATCCTATCCATGTGCATCTTCTACCTTTCAAGCATGTATCTTCTGTTCCTGCTTCATCATTTAAGTACTACTGCCAATTTCAGTTTTTTGAGTTCAAAGCCACCTTTAATCATAGAAGCATAGAAGTTTACAGCATGGAAGGAGGCCATTTCGGCCCATCGTGTCCATACCGGCCAACAAGAGGCTATCCAGCCTAATCCCACTTTCCAGCTCTCGGTCCATAACCCTGCAGGTTACAGCACTTCCGTTTTGACTAGCAGTTTTCTAAATGTAATTTTGTTGCACTTTGTGCATACAAGATAGTTGCTGTTGGAGATCCACTTAGGAAGGGCTCTGTAGGTGCTGGGTGATTCTGCTTTCTTCTACTCACTCATGGTCGTCATGTTGTCTCAATTATTTATGGCTGAGACTTGATGTTACCACTTCTTTCACTGGATTTTGATTTGCTGGTGGCAATCTTTAATTGTTGCCATTGAGAAAGACCACAGGCATATGGGTTTTCTGACAGAGTAGGAGGAAGATTAAAATGTTTTGTGCAGGTTGTGGAAAAAGAACTTAAAACAGATGGGTAACCAGAAATTCAGAATGGACTCTTCCCATTCACACCGTCTCCCCTCCACTCACATTACGTGGTTGGGAGAGGTCACGGCAATCATTTTGTAAATAAAGCAACTGATAAGCTTAAAAGCCTCAATCTGCCATGTAAGGATTCCTGTTATGTATCCAAACAGATTATCAGATTTCCAGCA
This sequence comes from Pristiophorus japonicus, assembly GCF_044704955.1. Taxonomy (NCBI): domain Eukaryota; kingdom Metazoa; phylum Chordata; class Chondrichthyes; family Pristiophoridae; genus Pristiophorus; species Pristiophorus japonicus. The sequence continues at coordinate 107,159,047 of NC_091994.1, forward strand.
AGCTAAAGGTTAAAAGGATGAGGCCTTGCAATCATTTAATCCGTCGAGTATCTACCTGAAAACACAAATGGCTGGAACCCAGATTCAGAGTGGTATTCTCAGCATTTCAGAGGTTTAACTGGACCTGACCTTTAAACAAATAAATGTTAATGTCAGCATCACAAGAATCTGAAGAACACTTATTTTCAACTGCATTTTGTCACTTATTCAGTTATTTCCCCAATGTCGGTTATTGTATTTTCTCCTCTTCTTAAATGTACCCAGCTTATTTTGTCTGCTAAATTCTATCACTATTGATCTCTCTCTGCCTCCTTGATCTTTGCCCTTTAATGCCTTCTTTCGAGCCTCAATCCTGATCTCTGCTTGAAAAAGGTCTCACTATGCTTTATTCCTAATGTCAGTCTTGAATCATCTGTCTCCCATGTTTTGTTTCCCTTCTATATTTCAGTGCGAACTACATCAATGTGGCATCAGAGGAGTCTGGGAGGGAGTCACTGATAATAGTGCCATTTTATTCTGTCCAACTCACCAATTCCTTAAAAGACTTTGATAGGGAGAAACAGTGTTTCAAACAGCTTAAGTTACCAAACAAGGTAATTATTACTGGAAGGTGCTCAAAAGCTTTAATAAATTTAACATCTTGTTTTAATATAAAAAGGACCATAGCCCAACATATATAACACAAGGCCCCATGCCAACATTTTCATTATACCGTACATATCACAATGAGATTACCAGATCGGCAAATCGTAACAATTAAAACCAAATAGACAGCCAAAATATTGTAACATTTTGGCAATTTTTCCATTTTCTTTATAAATATAATCCATTTTATTATCTCAAGGCCATTTTTTGTTCTATTGTAGTTATATTTTAAGCTACGATGCAAGTCATCTTTGGCGCAATCAGTTAGCACGTTCGGCTGCTAACCGAAAGATTGGTGGTTCGGGCCCACCCAGGGAGGGTACTGTCACCTGTACAGTTACGGACTGCAGCGGTACAAGAAGGCAGCTCACCACCACCTTCGAAGGGCAATAGGAATGAGCAATAAATGCTGCAACACCCACATCCCAGGAATTAATTATTTTTTTAAAGACAGCAGCCAGGTGAAATATCACCAGCTCGGCATGTAGTACTGCACTGCAAGATTGGAACAGCCTGGTCCCTACCTAGATGAAGTCTATCTCGATGCAGCCCCAATTTCAAGAGAACTTTTGGATACTAAATCCAGTAGTGCCATTATAAAATGTCACCAATAGATCCAAAACTTGAAATGAACAATTTCAGTCCAATGGTATCTCCTATGGATTTCCGATGCCAGAGTATTTTATTTGGAAACCTTGTTAGAATAAATCAATTTTTTTGAAAAGATGATCAACAGCTAACAGTGCTATTAAAATATAAATATGGATTATGTGCCTGGAGCAGTTGATGATAAATTATTCTTGGTTATCCTAGCTACTGTGCATTATCCTCGCTACAGCAGCTTGTCAGAGGAAAGAACTTTCTTCTCTGCTGCACATTACCTTCACACATTATGATGCTGACTTTAACAAATAGCCAAGATAACTCTAGTGTTACAAGCACAAGCAACAGGAAGTGCATCACTTGTCTTTTAGCTCTCTGCAGTGCCCACAGGAGTGCAGTATATAAATAATAGCATTAAATTGCAGTAGGTTACTAAACATTATTTTTTGCAGTTTCTGAAATATTTCATTTTAAAATAATGCATTAATTTAGATACTGTCTGTACAATGAAATTAACTCCCTTTACATTTTAAGTGCCCACAGGCTTAAATATGTCAACCATTCCACAAGCAAAATTGCTTTTTGAAATGGTGCACCATATGAGACACATTGCAAATGATATCTTTGTTTCACAACTCCAGGTTTTATTTTAAAACCATAAAGGAATTATTTTTGTATAAACAGCCAGGCCCTAATGTTATTACATAAAAAGGAAGTCGAGTTCAATAGCCTGAGGGTCAGTAATTATTCCAATATACACACATCTGGGTGCTTGGAATGGGCTGCTATTTTCTGCCCATGTAAGCTTTTATTTTGTTTTTTTATGCTTCATGCTTCTTATGGATGATTAAAAATGAGAACATTAGTAATCACATGGACATTTCACTGGTGTTATGGTGCAACAGCAGTTTAAACTAGGTAAACATCTCAATGATGAATTAATTCCGAAGCCTTAACTTGCAAGAATGAATCTTAAGAGATTTGAGTCTTAAAATGTTACTTGGTCACATTCTATTACATGCTAAGAATGCAATTAGTTTAAAAGGGTAACACTGAATGTAACAAACACTTTGTACCACTGCAGGTCGCACATTTTCATTAATTTAATTTTAGTGAGAAAGAAAGGCAGATTTGCACATCCACAGATTATCTGCCAGAAACAAAGATGGTAACTCAACCAATAATAGAAAGTTTTGCGCCCTTGCGAAACAACCAAAATTTTAAATAGCGCATTTAACACAAAAAATGTCCCAAGGAGCTTTACAGAGCTGTAATCCAAAATAAATGGATGTTGAGCCAAGGAAGGAGAATAGGAGTAATCAAAAGCTTGGTCAAAGAGGTGCATTTTAAGAAAGGTCTTAAAGGAGAAAAAAGGGAGGTGGACAGATAGAGCGGCTTTAGCAGGGATTATCTAAGCATGCGTTCAAGGCCGCTGAAGGCACGTCTGTCAATGGTGGGTTGAATGGAGGATAAAATGCACAAAAGGCCAGAGTCAGGAGAGCGCAGAGAGTGAGATGTAGAACTGGAGGCGGTTACATGGATAGGAATGAGCAAAACTATGAAGGGATTTAAGTACAAGGAAAAAAAATTTAAATTGCAGGCGTTGGGGGTTCAGAAGCCAATGTACGTTAGCAAGGATAGTGAGTGATAGGTGGACAGGATTTGGTGTGGGCAGCAGAGTTGTGGTTTATTGAGGGTGCAGAATGGGAGGCCAGCCAGGATAGCATCTGAATAGTTGAATCTGGAGGGGACAAAGGAATGGATGAAAATTTCAGCAGCAGATGGGCTGAGACAAGTTTGGAGGCAGATGGTCACAGGAGTGGAATTAGGCAATCCCTGTGATGGAGAGGATATGGGGTAGGAAGCTCAGCTCAGTGTCAAATAGGATGCCAAAGTTGAAAAGAATCAGTCCGAGATAGTTGGTGGACAGGTGCATGGAATGGGTGATAAGGGCACAAGGAACCGAAGAAAACAGCTTTGGTCTTCCCAATGTTTAACTGGAGGAAATTGTGACTCATCCAAGATCGGATGTCGGATAAGCAGTCTGACAACACAAAGGCAGTGGAGGAATCAAGACAGTTGGTTGAGAGGTAGAGAGGTAGAGAGGTGTACATGTGGAAGCTGACCTGATGCCTGTGGATGATGTTACCAAGGAGCAGCATGTAGATGAGGAAGAGGACAATGCCAAGTACAAATTTTAAATTGCAGGTGTTGGGGGTTCAGAAGCCAATGTATGTTAAGCAAGGATAGTGAGTGATAGGTGGAAGACTTGAGATAAATTCCTGGGAGACTTGAGGTAAATATGTGGGTGTGGGACTAGAAGCCATTGTTGGAAATGCTCTGTCTAGGATTGGATAGCTGAGAGTGGAACCAAGTGAGAGCACTGAGCTGGACAATGGAGGAGAGGCGTTGGAGGAGGAAGGTATGATCAACCATGTCAAAGGCTGCAGAGAGAACAGTGAGGGATAATGTACCTTGCATACAGATAGTAACCCATCCCTGCGTTCCGACAATTGTGTACTCTTTTGTGTATCCCCTACTCCTTTGCCCTACCATTGGTAGCTGTGACTTTAGTCATCTAGGCCCTAAACTCTGGAATTCCCTTCCTAAATCTCTCCATTTGTCTCTCCTCCTTTAAGACCCTCCTTATACCTAACTCTTTGACCAAGCTTGTGGTCACCTGTCCCAATATCTATGGGTTTGGCTCTGTGTCAATTTCTGACATTACATTTCTGTGAAGCGCCTTGGGACAATTTCCTACGTTAAAGGTGCTATATAAATGCAAATTGGTGTTAATTAGCACAACAAATAGGCATAAATGGGTCTGATGAAGAACAGGTTTAAGAACATTAGACATCATGCAGGCAGTGATAGATACGGGACTTCATTTTACTAACAGACCAAAGTCCTGAAAATTGAGCTTTAAGTATTGGCTTCAGAAAATGAATAAACTGTATCCTGGAAAACAGGACTTTAGCAACAGAGAGAAAGACTCCATTTTTGACAACAGATCTCAAAACACAATCCGAAACTTTTTTTTGATCAGACTGGTGGCATGAAAACACATCACTCTGTTTAACAGTCTTCAAACCAAGCTACCAAGAAATCCACACAGGCAGAGTTTCTCTTTGCCTGAAATGGAATGCACATCCTCTCCCCAGTTAAATAAATGCAGAAAGCTTAGGGACGTCAAATGTGCAACGGGTACTGCTGTTGTTCAACCAGTTAAAATGGCAGAGCCTATCTGCACTGGTACGTTTCCTGCTACCTATCCAAGCAGAATTACGCTACCAGTTATGGATCCATTTGCAGTGTTATGTGGAACTGGGTGGGAGGAATCCCAACCCCACTGACAAGTCTACATCTCTAGGTTCCACTGATGAACCAGTCTGGTCAATGATAAACGACTGTCCTGGGGTACTGTGTGTGGGCCTACTGGTTCAGGTATTGGATTATGAGTCTGCCAAAAGAATTGACTTGGTTTCAAACTTTCATTGGGAGGCGCCTCAACCCCAGATACTCCTTTAATCCCTTTCCTTCCCCACAAGTAGAATAGTCACTACTTGGTCACTAGACAACTAGGTTTCAGCCTAAATCTCAAACACCATGGAAAACCAAAACATCTCAGTCTGCATGTGATGCTTATTTTCCAGATTAGAAAAGATCCACTAGCCACATACCCTGTTTATCATCTTACACATGTGAACCAAACTCCAAAATACAGCTTGAACAACAGATAATCCTTAGGTTTTTGAAGAAAACACCAAGAAGCTTCTACAAACCTCGAAATAATAATCTGCCTCAGTTTAATGCCTTTGCTTCAAAAACAGTATTATGCAAAAGAATGGGTAGCAACATGCGTTTGTTGAGATTCCTAAGCAAGCTAACAACCATATCAATCAAATTAGAATTTACATCTTTCAGATGCAGGAAGCACATAGATTCTACGACAATCTATTGGTGGATTTTCATACATATAGTTGTATTTTGAATTTAAATTTCTTCCGGTGTCAATTATGGTTGTATACCTTTAACATTATTAAATGAAAGTGTTGTAGTGATTTGGTTTGAATGTTTGATGATTTTCTTAATGCATTTGTCTCGCATCCCCCAAAAATAGATTGCTTTCTCAACATTCAATTACATGGGTTTAATTATTGTTTTACTTGGTATTTTATGCAGTTCCTTCATGGTTAGTATCCCTGCAAACTGCATTTTATTCAATCTTGTGTGCTGTTCGACAAGCCTTTTATTTGTTACCCACAACAATCTTGGCTGTTAACACAAGTAATGCAAATATATAACGGAGTAACTATTTGTACTAAGTGTCCATTCTGCACATGTGTCTCCTGGTGCATGCGCAGAAGTGAGAGTTAGGACAAATAGTCTCTGACTCCGCCTCTCTTCCCCAGCGCAATTTAAACTAACCCTTTTCTGCGCATCCGCCCATCCGCAGCGCCGATCCATCCTCCGATCCGTCGACCACGTTGTCTCCACTGTACCGAGCCTCCGAGCAGCCCTGAGCCCCAAGCAGCCCCGCAACACCACGCTGCCTCCATTGCAGCTCCGAGGCCTGGGCAGCCCCACAACACCACGCTGCCTCCATTGCAGCTCCAAGGCCTGGGCAGCCCCGCAACACCACGGTGCCTCCACTACAGCTCCGAGGCCTGGGCAGCCCCACAACACCACGCTGCCTCCATTGCAGCTCCAAGGCCTGGGCAGCCCCGCAACACCACTCTGTCTCCAATGCAGCTCCGAGGCCTGGGCAGCCCCGCAACACCACGGTGCCTCCACTACAGCTCCGAGGCCTGGGCAGCCCCACAACACCACGCTGCCTCCATTGCAGCTCCGAGGCCTGGGCAGCCCCGCAACACCACTCTGCCTCCAATGCAGCTCCGAGGCCTGGGCAGCCCCGCAACACCACGCTGCCTCCATTGCAGCTCCGAGGCCTGGGCAGCCCCGCAACACCACGCTGCCTCCACTACAGCTCCGAGGCCTGGGCAGCCCCTCAACACCACGCTGCCTCCACTACAGCTCCGAGGCCTGGGCAGCGCCGAGCCTCCCATCCATCTGGCCCCAAGAGGGCCCCGCTGGCGGCCGAGAAAGTCGGCAGGGAGAGAAACGACGGGCAGCCAAGAGCAGGGCGGGAGAAGCTGCGGAAGGCCAAGAGGGGAGTGGAAGAGAGAGCGAGAGGGAGACTGGCGGCGGGAGGGGGGGTGGGGACGCGGGGGGCGAGGGGGAGGGCCGAGAGGGCGGGCGGGAGGGAGGGGGCCGAGAGGGCGGGCGGGAATGAGGGGGCCGAGAGGGCGGGCGGCAGGGGGCAGAGAGGGAGGGCGGGCGGGCGGGAGGGAGGGGGCAGAGAGGGCGGGTGGGAGGGAGGGGGCCGAGAGGGCGGGCGGGAGGGAGTGGGTCGAGAGGGAGAGCGCGGGGAGCTAGCCCGGGGGGGTGGGTGGCCAAGAGAGACTGGATGGGGTGGGGGGAGCGAGAGACCAAGAGAGACAGTGGGGGAGGAGGAGAGAGACAGCGCGAGAGAGAGAGAGAGACAGTGGGGGAGGAGGAGAGAGACAGTGGGGGAGGAGGAGAGAGACAGACTGGGGGAGCAGGATAGAGACAGACTGGGGGAGGAGGAGAGAGACAGACTGGGGGAGAGAGAGAGAGACAGACTGGGGGAGAGAGAGAGACAGACTGGGGGAGAGAGAGAGACAGACTGGGGGAGAGAGAGAGACAGACTGGGGGAGAGAGAGAGACAGACTGGGGGAGAGAGAGAGACAGACTGGGGGAGAGAGAGAGACAGACTGGCGGAGAGAGAGAGACAGACCGGGGGAGAGAGAGAGACAGACCGGGGGAGAGAGAGAAAGACTGGGGGAGAGAGAGAAAGACTGGGGGAGAGAGAGAAAGACTGGGGGAGAGAGAGAAAGACTGGGGGGGAGAGAGAGAAAGACTGGGGGAGAGAGAGAAAGACTGGGGGAGAGAGAGAAAGACTGGGGGAGAGAGAGAAAGACTGGGGGAGAGAGAGAAAGACTGGGGGAGAGAGAGAAAGACTGGGGGAGAGAGAGAAAGACTGGGGGAGAGAGAGAAAGACTGGGGGAGAGAGAGAAAGACTGGGGGAGAGAGAGAAAGACTGGGGGAGAGAGAGAAAGACTGGGGGAGAGAGAGAAAGACTGGGGGAGAGAGAGAAAGACTGGGGGAGAGAGAGAAAGACTGGAGGAGAGAGAGAAAGACTGGGGGAGAGAGAGAGAAAGACTGGGGGAGAGAGAGAAAGACTGGGGGAGAGAGAGAAAGACTGGGGGAGAGAGAGAAAGACTGGGGGAGAGAGAGAAAGACTGGGGGAGAGAGAGAAAAACTGGGGGGGAGAGAGAAAGACTGGGGGAGAGAGAAAGACTGGGGGAGAGAGAAAGACTGGGGGAGAGAGAAAGACTGGGGGAGAGAGAAAGACTGGGGGAGAGAGAAAGACTGGGGGAGAGAGAAAGACTGGGGGAGAGAGAAAGACTGGGGGAGAGAGAAAGACTGGGGGAGAGAGAAAGACTAGGGGAGAGAGAAAGACTAGGGGAGAGAGAAAGACTAGGGGAGAGAGAAAGACTAGGGGAGAGAGAAAGACTAGGGGAGAGAGAAAGACTAGGGGAGAGAGAAAGACTAGGGGAGAGAGAAAGACTAGGGGAGAGAGAAAGACTAGGGGAGAGAGAAAGACGGGGAGAGAGAAAGACGGGGAGAGAGAGAGAAAGACTGGGGGAGAGAGAGAGAGAGAGAGAGAGAGACTGGGGGACAGAGAGTGAGAGAGACTGCGGGAGAGAGGGAGGTGGAGGGAGAGAGGGAGGTGGAGAGAGAGAGAGAGAGAGAGCGAGCAAGAGAGAGACGGGGGGGGGGGGGTCGAGGGAGAAGAGACACACGGGCAAGGGGGGGGGTGGGGATCGGAGGGAAGAGACGGAACTCAGGGAAGACGGATCACTTTCTTACAACCCCTTACAAGGGACATCATTGGAGTGGGTGAAATCCAGAAGTCACGACACTCACTATTCACTTCATACCCAATAAACCTGTTAACAATCAGTACATAATGCCCCATCTATGGTGGGAGGGATAAGGTGGGACTTGATAAGGTGGCATTTGTGCTGGGACTTCTGAAGTCAAAATGGATCGAGTTACAATGTGCAAAGTTAGGCTGGGAGGTTCCATTCACACATTCCAGAGAAACTTCAGAGTATGGCTTATCCTCCAAGAGGACCAATCAGCAATAGGTCATGTGATAACGGAGAGCCAATCAGAGAAAGGGCTGCAGTTCAGTTAGTACAAATAGACACATCCCATATATAAACATAAGTCATTGTTTGGCTTGAGAGCCAACTTGATGATGAGGATGAGCAAAATATATTTATTTTAAATGTTTCAAAGCAGTAACACCAAATGTGTAATTATGGGCTAAAGATTAGAACCAAAGCAAACACGCGCATAATACGCACCATTAATAGGAAATGGATACAGTTACTGGAATAGACACCAGCTTAAAATTCACTATATACTGCTTTTACAGAGCTGAAACTATCAAGTAAAATAACCAATCTTTCTTGATGTCAAAAGCTGAAATACTGCTCAAAAAAATCCTGCTCCCAAATCAAGTGGCTCAATCATATTTGTCAATATCTATATAAGTGTGCAGAGCCTAGAACTGTCCATAACACATTATGGGCCCAAGTTTCGAGCCGCGCCTAGAACGGCGCAGTCCCGACCTGGACGCCCATTTTTCGCGCCACAAAGTGCGCCTAAAAAAACCCTCCGTATTCTCCAGCTCCCTGCAGGTCCTCTGGCCCTCGGTGCAGCGCAGCACGAGCTGTAGGGGGCGGAGCCAGGTCCCTGCGCTGAAAACAGTGCTGGGACCTCTGCACATGCGCTACAGTGGGCGCACAAGTGCAGTAGCTCCAGGTGCCCGAAACTGTGTGGGAGGGGCCAAAGCACGCAGCCCCTAGCCCTGGCCGAATGGCCTCACTGGGGCTGCGTGAATAAAGCTCCTCCCACGGCCAGCTCCTGCTTCCTCCAGACCCGACTTCCGCTTCCTGCCTCCGGACCCGACCCGACTCGACTTCCGCTCTCTCTCTCTCTCTTCCCCCACCCCCCCCTCCCCCCGCCACCCCAGCCCCCGGTCCCCTCTCCCCCCGACCCCCCCACAACCCCCGGTCCCCTCTCCCCCCGCAACCCCCGGTCCCCGACTCCCGCTCCCTCCCGCCCCCGGGCTGAATCCGACCTGACCTCCCTCTCCCTCTCCCTCTCCCTCTCCCTCTCCCTCTCCCCGACCCGAACCTAACCGACCTCAGTCCCTCCCACCACCCCCCCGACCCGACCCAACGCCACCTACCTGTAAATCTGGTGCTGGGGACGGGCCCTGCCCGAAGTCTCGGGCCCGGCCCGTTCAGCCTCCCCCCCCCCTTCTCCTCCCCCCACAATCTCCTCCCCCACCCCCCCCCCCGCAATCTCCTTCCCCCCCATCTCCTTTCTCCCCCATCCCTCCCTCTGCTTCCCCCCCTCTCTCCCTCTACCCTCCTCCTCTCGCTGTCAGAAACACAGACACGGACAGATAGAGAATGAGAGACACACACAGAAAGACAGAGACACACTGGGGGGGGGGCATCTCAGCACGCTGTTGGAGGGCTCCCAGTGCTGCAGTCGATAAGTAGAAAATGTTTTATTTATTGATTAAAAAAATGATTGCTTATTAATTTTTTTTGATTGATTTATTGGTTGATTTATTGATGTATTTATCATTTATTATTGATGATGGCTCTTTATTTGTAAAACTGAAGTGTTTAATGTTTGTAAACTTCCCTTTAAACCCCCTCTCCCCCGCCCCACCATTCCCTACGCCTGATTTGTAACCTACGCCTGATGTTCTAAAGTGTAGACAATGTTTTTTAAAAATCAGGAGCAAATCATGTGGAAACTTGGGGCCATAGTATTGAAAAACCCCAACAGATGCTTGCAAAAGAGCAAAATGGCATAGTGCAACAAGGAGTATCACTGGCAGTGAAGGTAAATCACAGACTTACCCATTCCTTTGTTTAAATCTTGACTGTAGGATATTTGAGCTCAGGTAGCTAAATAATAAAGTCAATGAGGGCACACCTGATTGAGATTTTGCCAGATTTTGAGGCAAATGAAAGTGATGGGGGAATTTCTTGAGGCAAATGAAAGTGATGGGGGAATTTCTTGAGGCTTGAATGAGGGCTTAGAGTTATGAATCATGAGGAATGCCAAAACAAGTCAATTTTAGACCACAGCTGCATGGATCACAAGGTCATACTAGTTAGGGAGTGCAGATAATTTTGATCAAAGTGTATTTTTCTGTTATTGTTTTGTGTTATTTGCGCAAGTAGAGTGAAGTTTATTTCAAATTTAGCAAACTGGACTTAAAAAACAGACATTAGAAAACAATATAAATAATCTACCCTCAGTTTTTTTTAAAGTTATTAAATAAAATAAACAGTTATTTTACTCTCATAATAATCCAATATAATATAAATGTATGCAATGCAAAAATAATATATACAGCATAAGTGGCTTGTGATGTCTTTGTCTCCTATAATTATAGCGGTGAGCTCATGCACAATAAGTATAATTAAAGCACTGGCTGAGTTCCTTCATCCTCTCTGCAGTGTGTAAAGCATACAGGATACTGACAGCCCATTCTTGACCAGTATTAGAGAGACATATTGAAGCAGTCCTTGCCCGCATGCAGCAAAACCTGGACGGCATTCAGGCTTGGGCTCCTAAGTGGCAAGTAACATTTGTACCACACAAGTGCCAGGTAATCACTATCTCCAACAAGCAAGAGTCCAACCACCACCCCTTGACAATCAACGGCATTAGCCATCGCTGAATCCCCCCACCATCAACATCCAGAGGCTGGGTGTTATGGAATATTCTCCACTTGCCTGGATGAGTGCAGCTCAAGAATCTTGACACCATCCAGGACAAAACAGCCCGCTTGATTGGCACCCCATCCACCACCTTAAACACTTACTCCCTCCACCACCGGCGCACCGTGGCTGCAGTGTGTTCCATCTACAAGATGCATTGTAGCAACTCACCAAAGCGGCAGTTCGAGAGGCAGAGCAGCAGCGTGGGTGAGGCCTATAAAGGCCCAGCGGGAGTCGGGGGATCGGAGCAGCAGCGTGGGTGAGGCCTATAAAGGCCCAGCGGGAGTCCGGGGATCGGAGCAGCAGCGTTGGTGAGGCCTATAAAGGCCCAGCGGGAGTCCTGGGGTCGGAGCAGCAGCGTTGGTGAGGCCTATAAAGGCCCAGCGGGAGTCCGGGGGTCGGAGCAGCAGCGTTGGTGAGGCCTATAAAGGCCCAGCGGGAGTCCGGGGATCGGAGCAGCAGCGTGGGTGAGGCCTATAAAGGCCCAGCGGGAGTCCGGGGATCGGAGCAGCAGCGTTGGTGAGGCCTATAAAGGCCAGCTGGTGCAGCTGCAGCAGGGAGGAAAAAAAGAAGTAGAAAGAAATCAAAAAGTGACGTCACAGCCAAGAGGGTCAGTGATTGGATGGTGATTGGTAAGTAATTTTTATTTTTCTTTTCCATATCATTAAGCACCCTTTAGCATTGTTGTTGTCAAGTTAAGTTTATCTAAGGGTTAAGTCATGGCAGGACAGCTCGGACACGTATTATGCTCCTCCTGTACGATGTGGGAAGTGAGGGACGCTGCCGGTGTCCCTGATGACGACATGTGCGGGAAGTGCATCCGCCTGCAACTCCTGACAGACCGCATTATGGCACTGGATCTGCGGGTGGATAAACTCTGGAGCATCCACAATGCTGAGAATGATGTTTAGTGAGTTGGTCTTACTGCAGGTAAAGGGTACACAGCCAGATAGGGAATGGATAACCAACAGGAAGAGCAGTGCAAGGAAGGTAGTGCAGGGGTCCCCTGCGGTCATCTCCCTGCAAAACAGATACACCACTTTGGGTACTGTTGAGGGGGATGACTCATCAGGGGAGGGCAGCAGCAGCCAAGTTCATAGCACCGTGGGTGGCTCTGTTGCACAGGAGGGCAGGAAAAAGAGTGAGAGAGCTAGAGTGATAGGGGATTCAATTGCAAGGGGAATAGATAGACGTTTCTGTGGCCGCAACCAAGACTCCAGGATGGTATGTTGCCTCCCTGATGCAAGGGTCAAGGATGTCTCGGAGTGGGTGCAGGGCATTCTGAAAAGGGAGGGTGAACAGCCAGTTGTCGTGGTGCATATAGGTACCAACGATATAGGTAAAAAGCAGGATGAGGTCCTACGAGACAAATTTAGGGAGCTAGGAGCTAAATTAAAAAGTAGGACCTCAAAAGTAATAATCTCAAGATTGCTCGTCAGAGTAGGAATCACAGGATAGCTCAGATGAATACGTGGCTTGAGGAGTGGTGCACAAGGGAGGGATTCACATTCTTGGGACATTGGAACCAGTTCTGGGGGAGGTGGGACCAGTACAAACCGGACGGTCTGCACCTGGGCAGGACCGGAACCAATGTCCTCGGGGGAGTGGTTGCTAGTGCTGGGGGAGGAGTTAAACTAATATGGCAGGGGGATGGGAACCTATGCAGGGAGATAGAGGGATGCAGAATGGGGGCAGAAGCAAAAGATAGAAAGAAGAAAAGTAAAAGTGGAGGGCAGAGAAACCAAAGGCAAAAAGCAAACAGGGCCACATTACACCAAAATTCTAAAGGAGCAAAGTGTGTTCGAAGGACAAGCCTGAAGGCTCTGTGCCTCAATGTGAGGAGTATTCGGAATAAGGTGGACGAATTAACTGCGCTGATAGCAGTTAATGGGTATGATGTAATTGGCATCACGGAGACATGGCTCCAGGGTGACCAAGGCTGGGAACTCAACATCCAAAGGTATTCAGCATTTAGGAAGGATAGACAGAAAGGAAAAGGAGGTGGGTTGGTGTTGCTGGTTAAAGAGGAAATTAATGCAATATTAAGAAAGGACATTAGCTTGGATGATGTGGAATCGGTATGGGTGGAGCTACGGAATACCAAAGGGCAGAAAACGCAAGTGGGTCTTGTGCACAGACCACCAAACAGTAGTAGTAAAGTTGGGGACAGCATCAAACAAGAAATAAGGGATGCATGCAATAAAGGTACAGCAGTTATCATGGGTGACTTTAATCGACAAACTGGTAGCAATGTGGTTGAGGAGGATTTCCTGGAGTGTATTAGGGATGGTTTTCTAGACCAATATGTCGAGGAACCAACTCGGGAGCTGGCCATCCTAGACTGGGTGTTGTGTAATGAGAAAGGACTAATTAGCAATCTTGTTGTGCAAGGCCCCTTGGGGAAGTGTGGTCATAACATGGTAGAATTCTTTATGAAGATGGAGAGTGACACAGTTAATTCAGAAACTAGGGTCCTGAACTTAAGGAAAGGCAACTTCGATGGTTTGAGGCAGGAGTTGGCTAGAATAGACTGGCAAAGGATACTTAAAGGGTTGACGGTGGATCAGCAATGGCAAACATTTAAAGATCACATGGACAAACTTCAGCAATTGTACATCCCTGTCTGGAGTGAAAATAAAAAGGGGAAGGCGGCTCAACCGTGGCTATCAAGAGAAATTAAGGATAGTGTTAAATCCAAGGAAGAGGCATATAAATTAGCCAGAAAAAGCAACAAACCTGAGGACTGGGAGAAATTTAGAATTCAGCAGAGGAGGACAAAGGGTTTAATTAAGAGGGGGAAAATAGAGTACGAGAAGAAGCTTGCCGGAAACATAAAAACTGACTGCAAAAGTTTCCATAGATATGTGAAAAGAAAAAGATTAGTGAAGACAAACGTAGGTCCCTTGCAGTCGGATTCAAGTGAATTTATAATGGGGAACAAAGAAATGGCAGACTAATTGAACAAATACTTTGGTTCTGTCTTCACGAAGGAAGACACAAATAACCTTCCGGAAGTACTAGGGGACCGAGGGTCTAGTGAGGAGGAGGAACTGAAGGATATCCTTATTTGGCGAGAAATTGTGTTTGGGAAATAGATGAGATTGATAAATCCCCGGGTCCTGATTGTCTGCATCCCAGAGTACTTAAGGAAGTGGCCCTAGAAATAGTGGATGCATTGGTGATCATTTTCCAACAGTCTATCGACTCTGCATCAGTTCCTATGGACTGGAGGGTAGCTAATGTAACACCACTTTTTAAAAAGGAAGGGAGAGAGAAAGCGGGTAATTATAGACCAGTTAGCCTGAGATGAGCAGTGGGCAAAATGTTGGAATCAATTATTAAGGATGAAATAGCAGTGCATTTGGAAAGCAGTGACAGGATCGGTCCAAGTCAGCATGGATTTATGAAGGGGAAATCGTGCTTGACAAATCTTCTGGAATTTTTGAGGATGTAACTAGTAGAGTGGACAAGGGAGAACCAGCGGATGTGGTGTATTTGGACTTTTAAAAGGCTTTTGATAAGGTCCCACACAAGAGATTGGTGTGCAAAATTAAAGCACATGGTACTGGGGGTAATATACTGACATGGATAGAGAACTGGTTGGCAGACAGGAAGCAGAGGGTTGGGATACACAGGTCCTTTTCAGAATGGCAGGCAGTGACTAGTGGAGTGCCGCAGGGCTCAGTGCTGGGACCCCAGCTCTTTAAAATATACATCAATGATTTGGATGAAGGAATTGAGTGTACTATCTCCAAGTTTGCAGATGACACTAAATTGGGTGGCGGTGTGAGCTGTGAGGGGGATGCTAGGAGGCTGCAGGGTGAGTTGGACACGTGAGGTGAGTGGGCAAATGCATGGCAAGTGCAGTATAATGTGGATAAATATGAGGTTATCCACTTTGGGGGCAAAAACACGCAGACAGAATATTATCTGAATGGCGGCAGATTAGGAAAAGGAGAGGTGCAACGAGACCTGGGTATCATGGTTCATCAGTCGTTGAAAGTTGGCATGCAGGTACAGCAGGCAGTGAAGGCGGTAAATGGTATGTTGGCCTTCAGAGCTAGGGGATTTGAGTATCGAAGCAGGGAGGTCTTACTGTAGTTGTACAGGGCCTTGGTGAGGCCTCACCTGGAATATTCTGTTCAATTTTGGTCTCCTAATCTGAGGAAGGACGTTCTTGCTATTGAGGGAGTGCAATGAAGGTTCACCAGACTGATCCCTGGGATGGCAGCTCTGACATGAGGAGAGATTGGATCAACTGGGCCTTTATACATTGGAGTTTAGAAGGATGAGAGGGGAGCTCATAGAAACATACAAGATTCTGACAAGACGGGACATGTTAGATGCGGGTAGAATGTTCCCGATGTTGGGGAAGTCCAGAACCAGGGGACAGAGTCTTAGGATAAGGGGTAGGCCATTTAGAACTGAGATGAGGAGAAACTTCTTTACTCAGAGTTGTTAACCTGTGGAATTCCCTACTGCAGAGATTGTTGATGCCAGTTCATTGGATATATTCAAGAGGGAGTTAGATATAGCCCTTACAGCTAAGGGGATCAAGGGGTATGGAGAGAAAGCAGGAAAGGGGTACTGAGGGAATGATCAGCCATGTTCTTATTGAATGGTGGTGCAGGCTCGAAGGGCTGAATGGCCTACTCCTGCACCTATTTTCTATGCTTCTTCGACAGCACCTCCAAAACCTGTGACCTCTACTACCAAGAAGGACAAGGGTAGCATGCGCATGGGAAGACAGACCATCACCTGCAACTTTCCCTCTAAGTCACACGCCATCCTGACTTGGAAATATATCGCCATTCCTTCATCGTTGCTGGGTCAAAATCCTGGAACTCCCTACCAACAGCACTGTGGAAGTACCTTCATCACACGGACTGCAACGGTTCAAGGTGGTGGCTCACTATCACATTCTAAAGAGCAATTAGGCTGGGCAATAAATGCTGGCCACATAACAAGAACGAATTTAAAAAAAATCATGAGCCAGTGTTAATTAACTGAACAAAATGTTAAAACCAACAAGTTTTTCTCTAAAGAATTTTCTTTTTCATTTGAAAAGTTAAATGGGAAATAGGCAACTTTTTAAGTAATTTTTGTGCTGGACACGGCGAGGGATGTCAACAAAATTCCAATCTTTGGTCTGTGCTCATTTACCTTACATAGTAAGCATGTAAATGACCTCCACATCTCTGGAAAGCTGTCGGGAGAGATGGGGGGCAAAGATAATCAGCACACAGATTCCATTTCTGACTGTTACATAGTTACTCACAATTGTTGGAATGTGCACGTCGACAGGATTGGGCTTAGCTGAATCATCATCATCATTGGCGGTCCCTCGAAACGAGGATGTCCTGAAAGCTCGGTGCCGCAATGCGAGGAGTATTCGGAAGCCAGGAGAGGGCTCTGAGCTAGTTAGAGTGGGTGAGAGTGCAGATGAACAGGACCCCAAGAAAGAATGCAATAGACAGGAGGCAACAGAGCAGAGTAGCACTGGGGTAAGTGTAAACCACAAGGTGATAGGAAGGGACAATATGTATAAATACAAATGGGCTGCAAGAGGGGTCAAAACTAAAAATCATGGTTTAAAAACGAGTATTAAAACAGTCTACCTAAACGTACGCAGCATTCGAAATAAAGTAAATGAGTTGACGGCACAAATCATTACAAAAGGGTATGATTTGGTGACCATTACAGAAACGTGGTTGCAGGGTGGCCAAGACTGAGAATTAAACATACAGGGGTATCTGACAATTCGGAAGGATAGACAAGAAGGGAAAGGCGGTGGGGTAGCTCTGTTAATAAAGGATGATATCAGGGTAGTTGTGAGAGACGATATTGGCTCTAATGAACAAAATGTTGAATCATTGTGGGTGGAGATTAGAGATAGTAAGGGGAAAAAGTCACTGGTGGGCGTAGTTTATAGGCCCCCAAATAATAACTTCGCGGTGGGGCTGACAATAATCAAGGGAACAATGGAGGCATGTGAAAAAGGAACGGCAGTAATCATGGGGGATTTTAACCTGCATACCAATTGGTCAAATCAAATCGCACGGGGTAGCCTGGAGGAGGAATTCATAGAATGCATCCGGGATTGTTTCTTAGAACAGTATGTAACAGAACCTACAAGGGAGCAAGCTATCTTAGATCTGGTCCTGTGCAATGAGACAGGAATAATAAACGATCTCCTAGTAAAAGATCCTCTCGGAATGAGTGATCACAGTATGGTTGAATTTGTAATACAGATTGAGGGTGAGGAAGTAGTGTCTCAAATGAGCATACTGTGCTTAAACAAAGGGGACCACAGTGGGATGAGGGCAGAGTTGGCTAAAATAGACTGGGAACACAGACTAAATGGTGGCACAATTGAGGAACAGTGGAGGACTTTTAAGGAGCTCTTTCATAGTGCTCAACAAAAATATATTCCAGTGAAAAAGGGCGGCAAAGAGAAGGGATAACCAGCCATGGATAACCAAGGAAATAAAGGAGAGTATCAAATTAAAAACCAATGCGTATAAGGTGGCCAAGGTTAGTGGGAAAGTAGAAGATTGGGAAAATTGTCAACTACAGCAAAGAATGACTAAGAAAGCAATAAAGAAAGGAAAGATAGATTATGAAAGTAAACTTGCGCAAAACATAAAAACAGATAGTAAAAGCTTTTACCGATATTTAAAACGGAAGAGAGTGACTAAAGTAAATGTTGGTCCCTTAGAAGATGAGAAGGGGGATTTAATAATGGGAAACGTGGAAATGAATGAGACCTTAAACAATTATTTTGCTTCGGTCTTCACAGTGGAAGACACAAAAACCATGCCAAAAATTGCTGGTCACGGGAATGTGGGAAGGAAGGACCTTGAGACAATCACTATCACTAGGGAGGTAGTGCTGGACAGGCTAATGGGACTCAAGGTAGACAAGTCCCCTGGTCCTGATGAAATGCATCCCAGGGTATTAAAAAAGATGGCGGAAGTTATAGCAGATGCATTCATAATAATCTACCAAAATTCTCTGGACTCTGGAGAGGTGCCAGTGGATTGGAAAGCAGCTAATGTAACGCCTCTGTTTAAAAAAGGGGGCAGACAAAAGGCAGGTAACTATAGGCAGGTTAGTTTAACATCTGTAGTGGGGAAAATGCTTGAAGCTATCATTAAGGAAGAAATAGCGGGACATCTAGATAGGAATAGTGCAATCAAGTAGACGCAACATGGATTCATGAAGGGGAAATCATGTTTAACTAATTTACTGGAATTCTTTGAGGATATAACGAGCATGGTGGATAGAGGTGTACCGATGGATGTGGTGTATTTAGATTTCCAAAAGGCATTCGATAAGGTGCCACACAAAAGGTTACTGCAGAAGATAAAGGTACACGGAGTCAGAGGAAATGTATTAGCATGGATAGAGAATTGGCTGGCTAACAGACAGCAGAGAGTCGGGATAAATGGGTCCTTTTCGGGTTGGAAATCGGTGGTTAGTGGTGTGCCACAGGGATCGGTGCTGGGACCACAACTGTTTACAAAATACATAGATGACCTGGAAGAGGGGACAGAGTGTAATGGAACAAAATTTGCAAATAACACAAAGATTAGTGGGAAAGCAGGTTGTGTAAAGGACACAAGAGAGGCTGCAAAGAGATTTAGATAGGTTAAGCGAATGGGCTAAGGTTTGGCAGATGGAATACAATGTCGGAAAATGTGAGGTCATTCACCTTGGGGAAAAAAAAAACAGTAAAAGGGAATATTATTTGAATGGGGAGAAATTACAACATGCTGCGGTGCAGAGGGACCTGGGGGTCCTTGTGCATGAATCCCAAAAAGTTAGTTTGCAGGTGCAGCAGGTAATCAGGAAGGCGAATGGAATGTTGGCCTTCATTGCGAGAGGGATGGAGTACAAAAGCAGGGAGGTCCTGCTGCAACTGTACAGGTTATTGGTGAGGCCGCACCTGGAGTACTGTGTGCAGTTTTGGTCACCTTACTTAAGGAAGGCTATACTAGCCTTGGAGGGGGTACAGAGACGATTCACGAGGCTGATTCCGGAGATGAGGGGGTTACCTTATGATGATAGATTGAGTAGACTGGGTCTTTACTCGTTGGAGTTCAGAAGGATGAGGGGTGATCTTATAGAAACATTTAAAATAATGAAAAGGATAGACAAGATAGAGGCAGAGAGGTTGTTTCCACTGGTCGGGGAGACTAGAACTAGGGGGCACAGCCTCAAATACGGGGGAGCCAATTTAAAACCGAGTTGAGAAGGAATTTCTTCTCCCAGAGAGTTGTGAATCTGTGGAATTCTCTGCCCAAGGAAACAGTTGAGGCTAGCTCATTGAATGTATTCAAATCACAGATAAACAGATTTTTAACCAATAAGGGAATTAAGGGTTACGGGAGAGGGCGGGTAAGTGGAGCCGAGTCCATGGCCAGATCAGCCATGATCTTTTTGAATGACGGAGCAGGCTCGAGGGGCTAGATAACCTACTCCTGTTCCTAATTCTTATGTTCTTATGACTTGCTTCCACGCCAAAAAAAGGACGAGTTCACAGGTGTTTCAATGAAGGACCTGAACCACATCCTAGAGGCTGAAAGATGCCCGTGCATGGATTTTTTTAACGTGGGGTGGCCGTTGCACACCAGCCACCATACAGGCTTGACAGAGCTAGGTCTTGGTCCAGTGGCAAGGATTACCCAAGACGATTGGAGACCAGCTCTGCTACAAGGACCTAGGGCGCACACATATCACAGTGTGGGCTGGCCTGTGCTGCCCCTGGGGCCCTGGCCCCAAACTCATGCCTCCCCTGGGCCCCAAACTCACGCCTCCCCATGGCCCCGATCACGTCCCTCTACAGTCTCTCGCCGCTCCTTCGTCCCTCTCGCTGCTCCTGCTGTATCTGCCCACGCTTAGCTGAATAGCCTAACACTCACTGTCAAAGTTCATGTTAAGAATGGGTATTCAGAGTGCACGTTAAATCAAATCGCAGTAAGAGTCAGCACCTTCAGACAAAAGAGAAAATTGAAGAGATAAAAAATGTGAAACCAATATTTGTTATGCATAAAGTTTTATAGGGCCCAAGTTTCCACATGATTTTCTCCTGATTTTTTTAGGAGCAACTGGTGGAGAACGGACTATCTTAGAAATCGCAATTCTTCACATTTTTGTTTCTGCAGTTCTAGTCAGGTAGAACAGTTCGACTTTGGAACAGAATTTTTTCTTCAAAAGGGGGCGTGTCCGGCCACTGACGCCTGATTTGAAAGTTTCCACAGTGAAAACGTACTCCAAACTAAAGTAGAATGGAGCAAGTGAAGATTTTTGTAGAACTGAAAAAACCTGTTCTACACATTAAAAAATCAGGCGCAGGTTACAAATTAGGCGTCCAGAACGAGGTGGAGGGGGGGGGGGGGGGGGGGGGGAGGGAAGTCATTAAATTCTACAATAAATCCTTATTTATACTTCTACAAATATTATACAAATAAATCCAACCTGAATCAACATTTATAAGCAAAGAAAATATTAAATACACCATCTTCCTACCTGTGTGAAAGTGCTTCAGGCAGGCCTTTCGGGACCGAAGGCTGAACGGGCCGGCCTGAGACTTCGGGCAGGGCACGTCCCCAGCACCAGATTTACAGGTAGGTGGCATTGGGTTGGGTCGGGTCGGGGAGGTTGGGTTCGGGGGGGGGGGGTGTGGGGGAGAAGGGAGAGAGAGGGGGGGAGGGAGAGAGAGAGAGAGAGAGAGAGAGAGGGGGGGAGGGAGAGAGAGAGAGAGGGGGGGGAGGGAGAGAGAGAGAGAGGGGGGGAGGGAGAGAGAGAGAGAGGGGGGAGGGAGAGAGAGAGAGAGAGAGAGAGGGGGGGAGGGAGAGAGAGAGAGAGAGAGGGGGGGAGGGAGAGAGAGAGAGAGAGAGGGGGGAGGGAGAGAGAGAGAGAGAGAGGGGAGGGAGAGAGAGAGAGAGAGGGGGGGAGAGAGAGAGAGAGGGGGTGAGGGAGAGAGAGAGAGAGAGAGAGAGAGGGGGGGAGGGAGAGAGAGAGAGAGAGAGAGAGGGGGGGAGGGAGAGAGAGAGGGGGGAGGGAGAGAGAGAGAGAGGGGGAGGGAGAGAGAGAGAGGGGGGGGAGGGGAGAGAGAGAGAGAGAGAGGGGGGGGAGGGAGAGAGAGAGAGAGAGAGAGGGGGGGAAGGGAGAGAGAGAGGGGGGGGAGGGAGAGAGAGAGAGAGAGAGGGGGGAGGGAGGGAGAGAGAGAGAGAGAGGGGGGGGAGAGAGAGAGAGAGAGGGGGGGAGGGAGAGAGAGAGAGGGGGGAGGGGAGAGAGAGAGGGGGGAGGGGAGGGAGAGAGAGAGGGGGGAGGGAGAGGTGAGGAGAGAGAGGAGGGGAGGGGAGAGAGGGAGGTCAGGTCGGATCCAGTCCGGGAGCGGGAGCGGGAGTCGGGTCGGGTCCAGTCGGGGGGCGGGATAGCGGGAACAGGAGCGCAGGTCGGGTGGGTCCAGTCAGGGGGGGGTCGGGTCGGGGGCGGGAGCGCGGGTCGGGTCGGGTCCAGTCGGAGGGGTGGGGAGCGGGAACAGGAGCGCGGGTCGGGTTGGGTCCAGTCGGGGGGCGGGGAGCGGGAACAGGAGCGCAGGTCGGGGCGGGTCCAGTCGGGGAGCGGGAACAGGAGCGCGGGTCGGGTCGGGTCGGGTCTAGACGGGGAGGGGGGCGCGGGTGGAGCGGGAACAGGAGCTCGGGTCGGGTCGGGTCCAGTCGGGGGGGGTGGGGGGGGAGCGGGAGCGGGAACAGGAACGCGGGTCGGGTCGGGTCCAGTCGGGGAGCGGGAACAGGAGCGCGGGTCGGGTCCAGTCGGGGTGGCAGGGAGCGGGAACAGGAGCGCGGGTCGGGTCGGGTCAGTCGGGGTGGGGGGGGGGGGGGGGAGCGGGGTGTCGGGTCTGGTCCGGAGGCAGGAGGGGGGGGAGCGGGTGTTGGGTCTGGTCCGGAGGCGGGGGGCAGGGGGGAAGCAGGAGCTGGCCGTGGGAGGAGCCTTATTCACGCAGCGCCAGTGAGGCCATTCGGCCAGGGCTAGGGGCTGCGTGCTTCGGGCCCCTCCCACACAGTTCGGTGCCTGTGCAGAGGTCCCGGCACTGTTTTCAGCGCAGGGACCTGGCTCCGCCCCCCCCACAGCTCATGCTGGCTGCGCCGAGGGCCAGAGGACCTGCAGGTAGGTGGAGAATACGGAGGATTTTTTTAGGCGCACTTTGTGGTGCGAAAAACGGGCGTCCAGGTCGGGACTGCGCCGTTCTAGGCGCGTATGGAAACTTGGGCCCATCGTCGCAAAACACCTTTCCTTGGAATATTCCCTTATGAAGCTGAGTAGCTTTCTTTATATAACACAAATAAAAAACGGGCACAATCTTGGTGCAGTTCAAGCCATTTGTTGGACTGGAACCAGGTCCTCCGTCTCACTTGTTGCTGTAATTCTAAAGGCAAGCACTTTTCCAGGAACTGTACATCGAACAAATCACACTGTTCTCTCACAAATTACATGAAGTGCACAAGCAGGGCTAGCATTAAATCAACATTTGTGTTCCATTTAAGCAGCCACCTCGTATCTTCCAGTAAGTGACAACTATATTTTCCAAAACCATGTGAACACACCAGAAGTTCCTCTGCCCCTGGTATGAATTACTGTTATTGGAGAAATGTTTCATGAACCGAAGTGTTGTTGAGTATGACAGCCCTCGACAAAATCATTGGTGTATCTGCACTGGTTACGAGTCTGAAAACCACCTAACGACTCACTTTATATCATGCTGAGCCAGCCGGTACTTTCAAGCACACATATGCGAGGCAAAAATTATACCAATGAACGCAGCTGGTAGATCAAATATTACATTCTTCTGACAAACAATACTGAAAATGTAGGCCCCAGCCCTCCCCTCCCCGCCCCCGCCCCCCCCCCCCCCACCAAACCACCAGTTTTCTCCCCTTTTGAAGGTGTTGACTCTTGCTGAAGTCTGGTTACAAAGGCATCTGCAATCATTCAGTAGCTCATCCAAGTGGCCATTTTGCATATGTGGCTGCAAGAGCGACCGTCATCAACCTACTTAACTGTGGCTACGCCCAATGTCCACATGGTTTAGCAGTGGTCACTGAGTGACAGTTGGAGTGGCCTCAATGGAAGCCGAGAAGCTGGTCACTTGCAAATTGGCAGAGGGGACAAAAAAGTCACACCCTCAAATAAGAATCTAAAAATACTAAAATATAAAAGAAACTTCTCTGATGGTTAAGCAAATTGGTCTGGTGAGTAACTCAGCTTTCCAGAACAGGTTCAATTCCTAGTTCGTGCTGAGCTTCCCAATTTCAAACTGGGGAAGCGGCAGTGACACCAAATTGGCCTCAGCATCCTAGCTTAATGAGGGGTCAGTCAGTCAGGGTTCCTGATCACTATACCAGTGACCTCCGCTGAAAGTGCATGTGTAAGGATGCCATGCGAGGCTGTAAAGATTCTCGCACTCGGATTGGGCGAGGTAACAGCACCAAGTTATCAATGCCCTCAATTAGGAGGAAGAGGGAAGGATCAGTAGTGAGAGAGAAAAAAAGTGTCCTTTCAGGGTAGTATTCTCCGTGGATTTTTTGTCGGGCTGTTTCAAACACTCCTTCGCCTCTTACGCCTGCTGGGTCTTACAGTCGAGATGCAAAAGACAACTTAGCTTTCAATTAAAAATGCATGTCTCTTTATAGCTGCTTTCATACAGTGCTCATACCACCAGCAGAAATCTCAAAATAAGCTTTCCAAATTTGTTTAACATCGGCAGAGGGAAGCACTGATTTTTAAAAATGGCTCTCCCCAGCGGCACCTTAGCAAATTGCGCCAAGTTTACGCAGGGTTTGCCACCAGCTGCGCATGATTCACGCGCCAGAACCCAGTATCACCAGCATGGCGCAAATCCAATATAAAAGAAACTTGGTCTTAAGCCACTACAACTGTTGGTTGCAGGCTGGTTTCACTCCCACGATTTACCACGTACTGATTTTCTTATCTCAAATGTGCCATCAGGTGGAGGTGTTGAGCAGAAGCCAGGCACTTGGTTCCTCAATGAGAATTCGACGACAAGTTATCATCTGCTGCTGCATATCAAGCAGCTCAAGATGTACCTTTGCTAAAACCTTGAAAACATCACATGCTGCTACATCAATGCAAAAATGGTGAATTGAGAGAGGGCGGGACTTAAAACCGCAAAGGACAAAGAAATATGAGGAAAAACGCATTTTAAAAATGGAAAATAAGAACAGCAGTTATTATTAGCAAAGATTGCCAAGATCCACCATGAAAAAGGATTGCACAAATCATCCAAAAAAGCAATCACGATGTCATTAGATATTAGAGATAGAAAATAAAAGGGAGCAATTTTCAAAATTGTACCCTAAATATAAACCTGTTGGAGCAGAATTCTTTAAAGAATAGATCACGTTAAATTATGTTAAAGTGGAAACAGTGAGGAAGTTAAGCCAACCCACATTGCATTTTGTTCACTTCCAATCAGCATTCCACAACAAGACATCAGCCGGCTGCCTCAGTCAGATGTAGGTGGAGGGACAGAAATAATAATAATCTGCTGAATTGCTGAGTGGACGCTCACACACGGGCCTGTAATAAACTTACCCTTCACCAGGCTTTTTTTTTTAAAAGTCCAACACCTTGTGAAGATTTTTCCCACGGAGTACAATATCATTTTCGGTATTTTAAACTTTGAAATGATTAATCCGGATAATAAT
The DNA here is from genome assembly GCF_044704955.1 of Pristiophorus japonicus. Taxonomy (NCBI): domain Eukaryota; kingdom Metazoa; phylum Chordata; class Chondrichthyes; family Pristiophoridae; genus Pristiophorus; species Pristiophorus japonicus. The sequence goes on from NC_091994.1 coordinate 107,183,936, forward strand.
TTGCAACATTTCAAACAGAATGTTCTTAATTTTAGAAACTAGCTCATTAATCCGCACTGCTTCCATGAATAAATAAATTATTCTAGTAAACTGTACTCTTGGGATTAAGGTACTCATTCCCTATAAAACAGTGCTAAACATTGGTGTGACAGGTCAAGAGGATATAAATAAACAATCTATTCTAGAAAGAATAACGGGTGCAATGGATTGATCACAAGACAGTAATCTCATTCAGCAGTTCAGATAACGACCTGTGAGGATAGTTCTTTGAGCATCTGATCTTTTTTTTGCCAAGTGTAGCTGTCAAGTGGCCAACAACCAGTACGCTCTATGCCAGTGTTCAACAAAGCTACTTGAAAGGATTACTGATTATGACAATCACAATTTTACCAAGTGATAATGAACTGAAGTAGTATAGTATTGCCAAATAAGATACTAACAGAATAAGTCAATATATTTTTAATTGAACAATCAGTAAGAGCAGTGCTGAAGACAGTTGGAGGAGAGCAAAGGATCCTCAATGTCAATTGTCGCAACATTGGAC